>NC_142796.1:74343673-74381298 GCF_049724085.1 Artemia sp. Qi Xiang Cuo | reverse complement strand
TATCTACTATATCTACCTATCTACTATCTATCTACCTATCTACTACCTATCTACTATCTACTATAACTACTTATCTACTATAACTATAATTTACTTATCTACTATAACTACTATAATTTACTAATTTACTTAAAATTTACTTATCGCTTTCAGAATTGTAATTTTCTATAAGTTACGTGCCTGAGAAAATTTACCTGATTTTAGAAAAAAGAGAAACGAAGACCCCTAAAATTTATAGAGCCTTGATGGAAATCACACCATCAGATTCAGCATACCAGAGAACCCACCTGTTGGGGTTTCAAACTCCTGTCTGCAAAAATGTGGACTTTTATATTTTTTGCCAGAAGAAAGATCACGGATGTGTGGGGATATGTTTTTTTTCCGGGGGTGATCGTATCTACCCAGTAGTCCTAGAATATCGTGGGAGAGCTCATTCGAACGGAAATTAAAAGTTCTAGTGCCTTTTTTAATTGACCTAAAAATGGAGGGCAACTAGGCCTCCTCCCACGCTCATTTTTTTCCCACAGTCCACCGATCAAAATTTTGAGAGATTTATTTTCTTCAGCAGAGTTGAAAATATAATCCCTATCTGTGAGTAGGCCGTGACCCCCCGCCTGCCCCGGGGGAGGGGGGAGGTATTACCTTTTGTAACTTTACCAACTGCTTCAAAACAGTATGTGGTATGGGGACGTCGCCACATATTGTGAGGGGGTTGTGTCGGGTAGGGGGGAGGGGGTCGGGGGTTATTGGGGACGATCTGGCACCGGGTAAGTGGTCAGGGGCGCCGAAACAGTTAGCTGAAGGGGGTGCCGGGTTTCCCAGCTTTATTTTAAAAAAACGATTAGACAATAAATTAAAAAAACAAGTTTTTCAACTAAAGTTATTGAGCAACATCAGAATTTAAAACGAACGGAAATTAGTACGTTTATGCTTGGGTTTCCCCCCAATTCAATACCACTCTCTTTACTGTAAAGTTTTTTTTTAATACTTTAATAATAGATATTTATTATAATTAAATGCCTGTGTTAGTAAGGGGTCATATTAATAAAAATGGATAAAAAATTCGAGATTTAGCTTGTGAAGCTAGGTATTGACTAGGAGGCGAACCCCCTAATATACGTATTAAAAATATATGAATATAGAAGTTCGTTACAAAAGTTAATTCGTAAGTTATGTATATTTATTACTTATAGAAACGTTCGTAAGACGTATTGATTCACCCGGTAGAATACAAAAGGGTAGCAAAAGGTTACGGTCGGAATGGATCAAATTTCGAAAGGTGTTTATGAAAATATTGGAGAACCGAGAATTTTAAGTTCTCCAACTACACTTGCACGGGTTCGAGAAAGCCAATAAAACCAAATAAAAGTAAAATTAATATGCAAATTTTGTTTTAATTATGAACCAAAATTGTGAGCCAAAATCAAAACCTGCATTAATTAAAAAACTTTCAGAAATTAAATTAAAAAAAAGTTTTTTTTAACTGTAAGTAAAGAGTGTTACAATAACACTTAACACAACCAGAAATTGTTGGGTATATGAAAGGAACTATCCCCTCCTCAGCGCCTCACCGTTTGCACTAAAGTTTGACTAGTTATCAATAATTTATTTTTTTAAAAACTAAAAAAATTTGGTGTAAATAGCGCGGCGTTGAGGTGGGGACAGCTTCTTTCATATACGCAATATTTTCTGTTCTTTTTAATTTTTAATGGCGAACCTTACTTTCAGTTAAAAAACTTTTTTTTTTATTTAATTTATAGAAGTAAGAAAATCGTCCATAAGGACTCGATTTTTTAAAAATAATAGGGTGCAAATATTTGGGCAAAAAAAAAACCATACAAAAAAACTCACCTATCGTTGCAAATCTCCCTTAATGGCAAAATATAGCGTATAGAAGCACCGCACAGGCCGTTCAAACGGTCCGCATGCAACAAAAAACTATGGGCATAACTCCTAGGCTGAGTGAAACTATACGAAGAGCTTTCATCTGAGATCAGGTCCTCACCTAACACACCGAGCTGTTGATGCTAGTGGTATACTTCCAAGTTCGCTGGTTGCAAAAGATGTCCTTATTTTTAAACAATAGAATTTATTCTGAAGAAGTTTTATGTTGTTTTTTTTTGTATTAGGATCAACGAAGGGATTACCTGTAGCAGCCCTGCCAACACCTGGAAAAAACCTGGAAGCAACGCCAACACCTCAAAAAACAGGTAAAATTCATCGCTTACCCTCCAGACTTTACCATTACTCACTTTATTATTATCATTATTATATGGCCTGGTTAATGTGACTTAACTAACGCTGGCGCCCTCCATAATTCGGTTTATTTGAGTGGGTAGCTCTGGCTAGTTGAGATATAATAATGAATCTCTCTTATTGGCTGGCCTTACGTCAAATAAGTTGAATTTCAGAACTGGCTGTAGCTAGCTCTGGAGTTTAGTTAAATCTTATTATGGATGGGTCTGGTGCTAGTTAATTCTTGACTAGTGCCACTGACAGCGCAGTGTTTCACAGCTTATCCAAAGATATAAAAATGTGGTGTATAGTTTATACATTATTATCTAGATTTGGAGTTTATTTGGAGCTCTGGAGTTTAGTTAAATCTTATAATGGATGGGTCTGGTGCTAGTTAATTCTTGACCAGTGCCACTGAGAGCACAGTATCGATATAGATCTAAATATATTCAAATGAAGTGTATTTTTTATATATTATTGTCTGGTGCTAGTTAATTCTTGACCAGTGCCACTGACAGCGCAGCGTTTCACAGTAGATCTAAATATATTCAAATGAGGTAAATTTTTTATATCATCACTTAGATTTCAATGCATCATCTTAAGTTCATTAAGATGTTAAGTCCTTAAGATGTAAACATCTTAAGGTCTAGAATGAGATTTTTTGAAATTAGGTAGATTCTTTGGTTTGGATTCATTATAAAAAACTGCTAAATTAGTACACAAAACACGGTTAAACTTAAAACTTACAAGTTTTTCTAATTTTAATCAAAGATCTTTCGTATGTTAATCAAAGATCAAAGTGATTAAGGCCTTGAAGAACTTCAAAGCCCCAAGCCAAGATGGTCTCCCCCCAGAACCATGCAAATGGTGCCCCAAGATAACTGTAGAACTACTCCATGGTATCCTTGAAGAAATATGGAGGACCAACACTTTACAAAAGGATTGGAAGGCATAAGTTATTCTCTCATTCTGTAAGAAAGCTGTAACAAAAATTACCAGGGAATAAGTCTAATTGACATTGTAGCAAAAGCATTTGCGCTTATTCTCCTTAATTGCTTCAAGGGGCAAGGGAGAAATGAACCTTTGAAAATCAAGCTGGCTTCCATCCAGGTAGAGATTGCACTGACAATATTTTTGCACTTTGCCTCATTATCCAGTAGTTTGAAAGGTATAACTTGCCTTTGATTCTGGTATTTTTTGACTTTATTGATACATTTGACTTGATCAACATCCACAATCTTTGGAAAATTCTAGAAAATGATGGAATGCATCTGAAATTTGTTGAACTCCTTAAGGCATGCTATTAGGTGTCAGTGAGCTGAGTTTAAGTATATACAGAAGATTGAAAAAATTGATTACAGTTGAGTTTGAAGTGAAACAGGGCTGTGTCCTGTGTCTAACTCTGTTCAACAACTGTATTGATTGGGGGCTTGAGAACGCCCTATCTTCTCAATCAGGAATTCGGATTCGATAGAACCTTTCTCTTGAACAACTTGACTGTGCTGATGGTGCTGGAATCCTCTGATACCCAAAGAAAGCCCAAATTATGCTCAATGATGGGGTGACATGGGCAGATCGCATAGGCCTAAAAGTGAGTACAGGGAAGACAAAATTTACTGCAATAAACCAGGATGATCCTCTTTCACTAACTGTAAACCAAGTACAGTTGGATCAGTTCTACAGTTTCACATACCTTGGCTCTCAGCTGTGTATTGAAGGATCCTCAGATGCTGCTATCAAACAGCGATTGGAGAAAGCACAGATGGTCTTTGCTTCCCTCAGAAAATCATTGTGGAATCAGTGTGAAGTTTGTGTACGCACGAAACTCGAATCTACTTGGCTTTGGTTCAAACATCCTTTTTTATGGATGTGAAACTTGGTTGGTGAAGCAACTGCATGAAAATGCACTGAAGATGTTGAAGAACACCTGTCTGCAAAGTATCCTCAGGATAAACCTTCATGACTGCATTTCAAACGTGGATACACGACAAATATGCAGCATCAAGAAAAACTTTGCCCTTATGATCAAAGAGTGCCAACTCAAATGGTTGGGCCGTGTGTTACAGAAGCCATCAGAGTACCTGCCTTGCCAAATCCTTCTAGTTGAGCCCCTCAGCTCGTGGAAGAGACGCCAAGGGCGACAGCTGAAAAACTGGTGGAACCTGGCTAAATTAGAAATTAAAACTATGGGAGGTTAAGAAAGTTTGGACACAGATGGAAAACCCAATAACTCCCTCTTGCACAGCAGCTGGCAGCAGACCGCACTACATGGCTAAAACAAGTCTTTAAGATCCTTGATACCAGGCAAGGTGGAAACTGTCTGATTCCCGCCACAAGTGCAAAGAGTTTTTTTACCTTCACATATGATTCCATGCTCTCTCTTGGCTTTTGCTGTATTCCATAGGACAAGTTCCATCAAAATAATTTGTATAAACAAGGATAGGACACAACCCTGCTTAAACTTCTTATCCAACAAAAAAACAGCTTCTGACCTCACTTCATACATTGACTGCAGCAACTTTGTTCTTGTACATTGAACCGATCACTTAAATATACTTCGTCTGGTATTATGAAAGGATACAACCATCACCAAAGTTTTCCCTGTCAGCTGAATCAAAAGCTTGTTCATAATCTTTAAATTCGATGACTAAAGTGGCCTGAGTATGTTTACACTTATTAATTTTTACTATAATAATAATCATTTGGTACCTGCCTCCGCTGCGCCCCCCCTTCAAGCCACGTTATTCTTCTCTTGAAACTTTATCTACAGCCTATCTTATTCTAGAAAGTATCATCTCCTTAGGTATATTGCGGCCTACAGGAATTGTATGGATCCCCCTCTAATTACCACACTCATTCTTACCACCTTTCTTATAAAGAATTATATTTGATTTTTTGTAAATAACTAGGTACTTCCTTCTTATATAATCTTCAGCAACTTATCTTTAACTTCACAGCCAATATAAATCAAAAAGTTATTTACCACATTGCCCTTGCCTGAGTCCCTGTATATTTTAACTCTTCAAGTACTATCTTTAGCTCCTCTTTGCAAAATAAATCTTATTTCACATATAGATCCTCAAAAAAAATCCATTCTCTTTGTCATTTCCTATAACTTTTATCATGGTTTAACAGATTCTCAAAAATTTACCAATATCCCATGCCAAAAAGAAAGTAAGAGAACATTTTTTGGTTGATGTTTGTGTAGTTGTAGACAGTCAGTTTTGGTAGTTGTCTTGATTTTTTATTATTTTTCAGGAACAATGAGTTTGATTTCGAAAATCTATGAAGACAAGAGTCCCTCGGAGGTTCAAGCTATAGAAACCGAGCTTGAGCTCAAAAAACAGCAAGATTTCCTTGAAGCAAGAATTGAACAGGAGTGAAGTACTGCCGAGAAAAACAGAACAGAGAACAACAGAGGTATTTCCCTTTAAGTTTTTTGTTTTGTTTTTTCTTTAGATTTTCTTGAAGCAAAAATCGAACAGGAGCTAAATACTCACAATAAACAAAAAACAAAAATGGTATTCCTTTTTTAGATTTCCTTGAAGCAACAATCGATCTCTAGCTAAGTATTGCCAAGAAATATGGAACAAAAAAAAAGATTTTTTTTTTTAGATTTTTTTTTTAGATTTCTTTTAAGCAAAAATTAATAAGGAACTAATGGTTGCCAAGTAAAATTGAACAACAACTAAAAGGGATTGGCGACTTCTTCTTTTAGATTTTTTTTAGATTTTCTTGAAGCAAAAATGGATGAGGAGCCAAGTATTGTCAAGAAAAATTGAATAAAAAACAATAGTTTTTTTTTTATTTATATAAAGGCTAGAAATTAAAATATAAAATATGAGTAAACATACTGTATTCCTATATAAAATAATAAATATTGTTTAGGTGTTTTGCCTCGAGTAATGACATCACTCTTAACAATCCTATATGAAATTTACGGTCATCATGACATATATGAAATATATGTCATGACTCTTACATTAAGAGTGATGTCATGAAACTTTTCTAGGGATGCCAATTTTACAAAAATGCAGGAAGGTTGGGGGTTGGGTTATGATGTAAGTTCACAGAGATAACTGGCTGGGAGTGAGAAATACAAGTAATTGCTTCCTGTAAACTTGGTCTAGTACCACCCAGAGGCGTGACTAGCCAAAATATTCTGGGAGGGGGCACTGAATTTCTGACTTAGTATGTTGAGTGCAACAGGACCATCTAGAGATAGGTCTTCCGGGTCTTAAAGGTCTTAAATCTCCACACAGAACCGAGTGGATAAATAGATTGACTTTGAGATGTGACAGGTACAGGAAAAAATATTTTAACATAGTCAGGTATTAAAATTATTCTGAGAGGGGTAATGAATTTTATAGACTGGTTGGTCATTGGTTGGGGGGGGGACCCCTTCCCCAATACATGATGACCCTACCGACAACTATAGCACATAATACCAGTTCTCTCCTTGCAACCCAGAACGCGTCCACTAGGCATACATCAGAAGATTTTCACATTTAAAGTGCCTTTAAGGGTTTTTTTTTTATAACATTAAGTCAGAACCAAGCAAATTTAAAATTGACAGGACTCTATCCCAAGTCGGATCTTTAGTGCATTTAAGGAGCTTTTTCTCGTTTTCTTCATTTAATTTGAATAACATGGAGTTAAACTCCAAGTCAAAATCAAGAAAATTTAATCTGATCATAACTCTTCATTTCAAATTAGCAAGAAAATAAATTTCTTTAACCTTCATCTTATCCTGCTATGATCACTCAATCTCCACCCCCCTAAAGAATAAATACCATTAACAAACGCTTAAAATAAAAATCGTGTTAATATTTTTCACCCCCCCCCCCTAAGATATTTACTGGTTGGGTTCAGTATGGACTTGCCTCTTCTATCTCTGCTGGTAGACGTGTAAATGTAATATTATATGTAGAAACACATATTCACAATACGAGGAGCACTATTACCCCCTCTGCATTAATAATAAAGGCGTAGACCAAAAATATTCCCAGGAATTAAAAAGATTCGGATATCAATTTCTAATCCTTCCTTCCCTAGAATGTTTATTTTTCACCGTTGGATAGGTTCCAACTATCCTGTCTTTTTTATCCCAAGGAGTTGAAGCCTCTAAACCTCTCGTTTCTTAGCTACGCCCCTTATGCCCCTTAACCGTTTTACTTGCACTTCTATGTACTGAGAAATTTCTAACTTTCTATTTCTTTTTCTTTATTGGACAAGGTTTAGCTATGCTGTCTTCCTTGCCTTAAGGTATATCTACGTGGCATCAATTTGCATGTAAAATCTTTCTACGCCTGTATTTCCTTTCACTTGAGCGCAAAATTAAGATAGAGACACCATTCAATAGAAAAAAATATACTTTTGAGCACCTTGATTTTTCTTCCTTATTTTTCTTTCTTTTTAATTGTTCTAAAAAACAAAAAATGTTTTTGAAAATTGTGCTATAATTAAGAGTCGTGTTTATCATTATTCTTAAACAAAATAAAACAATAACTATACAAATATTTTAAACACATCCTGGTCTAGTAACTATGAGGTCAAAATTACAATATTTCTCAAATTGGTCTTATAAAAGCAGTATAAACTTCCTGAAAAAACAGATAAAACACAGTATTTCAGAGGGCGTGTAAGAGCAGGTTTTCCGTTTATCGTCAGGAGACGGAATTATGTGGGTGGTAAAAGGGTGTAAACAGGTTTGATTGGAGTATTTGCCTGCTTCATGCTAGACTCAGGGTTGCCACTGTCCGGGATTAATCCCGGTTTTCCAGGATTTTTTTTTGCAGTCCGGGAATTTTTTTTTGTCCGGGATTTTCGGGATTTTTTGTAAAAAACCGGGATTTTTTGCTAATTAAATAAAAAAAACAAGTTTTTTAAACTGAAAGTAAGGAGTGACATTAAAACTTAAAACGAACAGAAATTATTCCGTATATGAAAGGGGCTGTCCCCTCCTCAACGCCTCGCTCTTAACGCTAAAGTTTTTTTTTTGATTTAAGAAATAAAGTTGTGAGACAGAGTCAAAATTTAGCGTAAAGAGTGAGGTGTTGAGGAGGGGACAGCCCCTTTCATATACGGAATAATTTCTGTTCGTTTTAAGTTTTAATGTCGCTCCTTACTTTCAGTTTAAAAAACTTGTTTTTTGTATTTAATTTCTGATCGTTTTTTAGTTAATGCAGCTTTTATTTGCATAAAAATGTTACTTTTCTTTTGCTAAATGGATGTCTTTACAAATTAACTTACGTAACTAACTTCTATATTCGTATATTTTTCTTCTGGCAAAAAATACAAAGTTGCAGATTTTTGCAGCTATGAGCTTGAAACCTATGTAATAGGGTTTTCTGATACGCTGAATCTGACGGTGTGATTTTCATTAAAATCCTTTCACTTGTAGGGGATGTTTCCCCCCTCTTTAAAAATTCGAGTAAATTTTCTCAGGCTCGTAGCCTTTGATGAGTAATACTAAACTTAATAAAATTTATATATCTAGGATCAGCATTATAAACACATTCTTTTGATACATTTATTGACATCAAAATTTCGTTTTTAAAAGTTTCGATTACTATTGAGCCGTATCGCTTGTTTTTTTATTGTTTTTTTTATTACGTATATGCTATTACTTATATGAAGGGGTTCTCCCCTTAGTCAATACCACGCTCTTTACTTTAAAAATTAAAAAAAAATTTGATTCACAGACCCCTGAATCACAAAGGCCGTTTAATTAGAATAGATAGCTCTTTTGAAAGTACTAAAAAAAAACTTTCGCTTAAAGAGTGAGGTATTGAATTGGGGGATACCCCCCTCACATACGGTATAATTTCTGTTCGTTTTAAGTTCTAATATTCCTTCTTAAATTTCAGTTGAAAAAACTTGTTTTTTTTATTTAATTTCTGATCGTTTTTTAAATAATGCTTGGAAATCCGGCGCCCCCTTCATAGAAATGTCCCTTACCCCAAAGAAACATCCTCCACGGAAATATTCTCCAGAGTAACCCCCTCCTCTAGCCCCCCCCCTCCAGAAAAATCCTTCCTGAAAATGGTTGTATACTTCCCAATAACCAATAAATAATGCTGGCAAGTCCGGCGCCCCCTTCATGGCAATTTTACTTCCCCCATGAAAACTTCCTTCATGAAAAGATCCTCCAACATAACCACCGACCCCACCATACCAACCCCTAACCGAAAAAAAACCACCATAAAAATTAATTTAAAATAACAAAAAACCAAACAAAATTTTAAAAATTGGTAAATTTAAAAAAATTTATCCCAACCACTGGGAACATCGGGGGATTAAGTCATCCTAAAAGACATATTTATCATATTTTCGACCATGCTGAACAAAATGGCTATCTCAAAATTTTGATCGGGTGACTTTAGGAAAAAAATAAGCGTGGGAGGGGGCCTAGTTGCCCTCCATTTTTTTTGGTCACTTAAAAAGGGCACCAGAACTTTTAATTTCCGTTCCAATGAGCCAATCATTCCATCTAGGATACCTATTTATTAGAAAATGTCTGCCATAACTTACAAGAAGATCTTTCATATTGTGTCGTATCTTGTTATTCCTTTCTTTGGTATCGTTACTCGAGTTGTCGAACAAAGGGTTAGCAACAAAAGAAAAATATAAAAAGTGATTTTATCTCCAAATCCACTAAAAAGACAAGAGTCTCGATATATATATATCAAAATTAAATTTCACTGCTACTACTACTACTAACAACTCACTACAGTACCAAGCCACATGAGGCCAAGACAGGTACGCACACTCCTCCATGAGATATGGTCAGTCAGTTGGGTACCTGATCCATTTTCTCTGGAAAACATCTAGCAAGTCCTTCTCCATTTTTTAGAGCGTCTACACTTCAGAACCATACCTGACCACTGTCATCAGTGTAGATTCCAATATCCTAATCTTAGTTTAGAGACTTATCTTCCTATTCTTTCAAACTTTATATTTACTGTGAAAAAACACACCGAGCCTTGGCTATTCGACTTTTAACACCTTCGCTGCACCCTCGGTCTTTACTAATGATACTACCAAGGTATGTGAAGTTTGTGAAGCGTCAAGAATAGTTAGAAGAAAAAAATATAATAAGACTTATTTCCAAATGCACCTTTGTGCATTTATCTATTGTGCAAGTAAAAAGATCAATTCCTGCTGCCTGAAAAGTTAATAAGTTTTTAAACCTATTATAACAGTGTGGAGATTCATGAAATAGATATGTCCTTTGATAGTTATAAAATGTGCCATGACTGCCTCTTGTTTTCATTTGTAGTCTTAAAAAATCCATTCATCAGGAAAACAAATTACCTTTTCTTTGGGTGAATTTGGAGATGAAGATGTTTTAAAAAATATTTAAGATTTCTGGAGGTCCCAGGGACTTCTTGCTGTCCAATTCTAAGCCAGCTTCAGCGCTTTGTTGTAGACTTGAGAAGATGTGTTGGTCCCTGTCCCGTACTGATATTCGGGACCATTGCTTTTCCTGAGGCCAAAATAACTTCGATTATTTAAAGAACATGAAAATTGGAACTTGGAATGTTACGACGATATAAAATTCAGATGATTACGTTAATATGGTGTAGGAAAAGATACCAGTAATGGCTACAGACTGCTGCTATTTTGTAGGTATAACAATTTAATTATAACCAATACGGTGTTTGGTCATAAAATGACCCATAAGTTAACATGGTATTCACGTGATGGTAAGACAGCAAACCTCATTGATTATGTTATTGTAAACCGAAGACTGGCAGGATCAATACAAGATACTAGGGTACATAGGAGTACTGTTATTGATGCTAAAAGTAAAGATCACCATCTGGTAGCTTCTAGGGTTAATTTAAAGCTAAAATATCGGAAGGGTAGCTAGCTCCCGGGAAGTTATGATGTTGGTAGACTCAAGGATGAGAATTTGAGAGAAACTTCCGAGGAACGGTTGAATACTAAATTGGAAAGTTTAAAATTTGACAACGTGGAAGATGGATGGAATAATTTTAGGGAAACTTTTTGTGAAGTTGCTGATGGTGTCTTAGGGAAGAAAGTTAGGACCGCAGCTAGGAACATTAGTGAAAAAGTTTCATGTTTAATACAGAGGAGAACGGGCTTGTACAAGAATTATCTGAGTGATAGATCATATGAAAACAAAAGAAATGTAAAGAAAGTGGAGGAAGCATTAAAATATGAACTAAGGAGGTGTGAAGTGGAGGCTATGGATAAAATTGCCGAGCATCTGGAAGATGCAGCTAGACGGCATAAAAGTAAAATATTGTACGTGCCTGTTAATAAATTGAGAAGGAGTAGTCAATCTGACTTGTCCCTGTTAAAGATAAGAACGGGGCCAAAATTAGTGATGAGGAAAGAGTTAAAGAGAGACGGGCAGAAAATTCGGATAATATTCTAAACCGAGATAGATACAGGAAAAGTCATAGAGGAAAATCAAAAATTTTGTTATACCTTGGATGTGAAGGAAGATTTGTTTTGTGAGGAAGAATTAGCGACAGTACTAAAAGGATTGAAATATAACAAGGCTCCTGGTGGTGATAGGGTGGTAAATGAGTTTCTTAAATATGGCGGCTCTGAGGTTAGAAATAAGTTACTGAAGATTATGAATATGATTTTTCAAAAAGGGGAAGTACATAGCAATTTTTGAAGAACCTTAATTAAACCATTGTATAAGACAGGAGATAAGAGTGAGTGTGATAACTATCGAGACACTTGTCTGGTCTCTGTAGGTAGCAAATTACTTAGTAATATGATATTTTTTTAAACTAAGAGGTGCTGTTGATAAAATTTTAAGAGAAGAACAGTGGGATTTTAGAAAAGGTAGAGGATGTGTAGACCAAATTTTCACTCTTAGGTTAATAATTGAGAAGTGCCTGAGTTATCAAACTCCTTTGGTCCTCATTTTTATAGATTATGACCAAGCGTTCGATTCTGTTGATAGAGCTTTAGCAAAGGTCTTATCCTTGTATAGTATACCAGACAAATACATTAAAGCGGTTAGTGCTATGTACGAGAATAACATTGCTGCAGTAAAATTTTTGCATGAAATTTTTGTTTAAACTTAGCTTTTTAAATTGGTTTCTTTTTTCAGGGATTCATCCACCTTCTCAATTCTTTTTTTTAGTCCAGTCGCCGCCTTCTTTGGGTTATATATAGTAATTTGAGTTATAGTTTATTATTTAAACACAATTACCGGTTATAATCTAAAGGAAGCTTATTCTGAATTTTTCTTTAACTGTATTATATTTTTCAATCATAAAACTGGGAGGGGGGGGAATTAAATTAAATGTTTAATTATAATAAACAAAAGGCATTGTTATTATTATTTAATTATACCTTGATAGTTTTAAATACCACCGTTTTCATATTTTTACATTGCGGCTGAAAAAGTTTGCTTATGGGTGGCTTTCAACGTCTTGCCAAGAGCTGCATCAAACTAAGACTTCACCATCACCAGCCATTGGACAGGTCATGCTGCCTTCACGAAAAGGAAAACCAACTATATACGTTTTTATGTTTTTTTCAAAATAAAATAGTTTTGTAAACTTTATTTTTTGGCCTCAATAGCATTGTTCTTTTAAATAAAGGTTTTTTGCTTCAAAAATAAATTGATTATATTTTTATTTATTACTTTTGATTTATATTTTACATTTTAGAAGTAGATTTATATAGGGTAGCTCCAGTTTTGATCCAGATTGGGTTTGTTTTGGATTGACTGAACATTAAGATCTCAGGAAGTACAAAATAAGAATTGTTTTACTGTGGGCCCTGGTTAGCAGGAAATGAGGTTAGCAACTGGTTTCGTGTTAAATCAGGAGTTAAGCAGGGTTGTGTTCTATCCCCCATTATATAAATTATTTTGTCTTAAGAAGCACAGGAAAGGCAATGGGAGACCACGGAATCAAATAGGGAGGAAAAACTCTCCTGGACATAGATTATGCTGATGCTTTAAGCATCCTAGAGGAAAGTGTGAGCAAAATGAATGAACTTTTAGAGGTTTTGCGAGTTGTAGGAGTTAGAATAGGCTTGAAAATAAATGTTAAGAAGGCTATGTCACAAAGGCTAGGAATAAGTGAAGAGGAAAGGTGACGTTGGGTAACGAAATGATTGATCAGGTGGTCAGCCTAAGGTTATTAGTAAAGGCGGTGGGAGCAGTGAAGGTACTAAAAGTTGAATAGCCAAGGCTCAGGGTATTTTTTCACACTTTACAGAAATTTGGAAGAATAGGAAGATAGTCTGCAAACCAAGATTAGAATATTAGAAGCTACAGTGATGTTAGTGGTCAAATATGGCTCTGAAGCATGGGTGCTCCGAAAAGTGGATGAAGCTTTGCTAGATGTTTTCCAGAGAAATTGCCAGCGGATTGTTTTGGGTACCCGGCTGACTGACCTTATTTCAAACAGTAGGATACACGAAAAGTGTTGTTCAATCCTGCTTTCTAGGGCTATAATGAAAGAAAGGTTGAGGTGGTTAAGGGGAGAGAAAGGTTGTGATAGCTAGGGCACGTTTTGCGGATGAAGGATGACAGATAGTCCTTTTTGGCCAACCGTCTAGGGATAAACGGAAAGCAGGTCGTCTGCGGTTGTGGTAGGAGGATATCATAAAGAAAGATTAAAAGTAAATGGGAACATCCTGAGAGGGTGTAAATAGGGAGGCTTTGAATAGATTGGGAAGGAGGAGGAGCGTACGTAGCTGTGTTGGCCTCACGCGGTTTGGTGCTGTGGTGAGTTGTTATTAGTAGTAGTAGTAGTAGTAGTAAAATGTTTAAAAGGTCTTAAAATGGTTTTGGTATCTATTTTACCCTTTTTGGGGCTCCTAAAGTTTTTTACGACAGAAAAGCAAGTTTTTTCCACATTTCACCCTAATTTGACAATTTTGGTTATATGCCAATAAAATCTTGCTTGTGGAACGTCATACCGAAACCACATCTATCTCTTTTTTCAAACAAATAATAATCTCAGAATTAAGCAGCTGAATTTTCTTTGCTAAATGGTTGAGTTACATTGAAGTAAGAGTAAGCTTTCACACTTAAACAAGTTCTCTCGATCTAGGCTAAAATATGACAGTTATTGTAATCAAACTATTAAAAAATGTGAAACGAAGGTGGAAATTCAAGCTCTGATCAAGCACGAAAGGCTTTATAGGAAGGCTTTAAAGGCTTTAAAGGCTTGTGGAACGTCATACCGAAACCACATCTATCGCTTTTTTCAAACAAATAATAATCTCAGCATTAAGCAGCTGAATTTTCTTTGCTAAATGGTTGAGTTACATTGAAGTAAGAGTAAGCTTTCACACTTAAACAAGTTCTCTCGATCTAGGCTAAAATATGACAGTTATTGTAATCAAACTATTAAAAAATGTGAAACGGAGGTGGAAATTCAAGCTCTGATCAAGCACGAAAGGCTTTATAGGAAAGGTTTTATAGGATTTTATTTTCAAATTTTATTGATTGCCTTAAAAAGATTAATATATAATTATATAATTTTGTTAAAAAAAAAAATTAATATATAATCCAAAAATTCCGTTTTGTTGCTACTAGTTGTTGACTTTGACTTTTCTATAGACATAACGTAAACATAAGTAGCGTAAATATGTGAATAGAGCTTGAATTTACTTCGAAGTGCTTTCGCTATGTGCAAAATTTGCTCCATAAAATTACATAATGCAACATAACAAAAATCATGCTAGTATGAAAAGGTTTCACAGTGCAGTGTGAAAGAAGTGTTAGTTGTATACGTTAAATGTTGTAATGGTAAATGGAATGTGATTTTTGTTGAAGATTTGATCAAGGGGGTCTTTCTCCCTTTTTTCAAAAATCAACCAAATTTGCTCAGGCGCGTAGCTTTTGATGGGTAGAATTAAACTTGATGAAAACTACATATTCGAAATCAGTATTAAAATCTAATTCTTTTGATGTATCTATTGGTGTCAAAATTCCGTGTTTTAGAGTTCGGTTACTATTGAGCCGAGTCGCTCCTTACTTACAGTTCGTTACCACTAACTGTTTGATTAATAAAAAAAACTGTTTGCAAAAAATAGTTTTTTCAAAAAAAAAGTAAAGAACTCAATTAAACCAAAAATTAACAAAATTAGAATCAAATAATCTACCAAGCATACAACTACGACAAATCAATCTTAATAAATAAATGAAACCCCCCCCAAAAAAAAACAGAAATTAAAATAATTAAAATATTTTAAAATATTATTTTTTTTTAATAACACTGAAAAAAAATCATTATAAAACTATAAAACCCCACACTTCGAGGGGGAGGAGCCTTGAACCCGAAGACCTTTGGGGGAGGGGACTTACGAACCTAAAGACCATTGAGGGGAGGAGTCATGGACCCTAAGATCTCGGAGGGAGATGAGTCACGGACCCAAAGGCTTTCTCCCATGCTTGTGTACTTCCTGAATGCACATAGTGTCTTTTGATTTGCTTCAAATTTGACCTCAATATTCTCTCAAATTTTCACCTTCATAGACTTAGCTATGAAGCTAAGTCTAGTAAACCAGTAGGTGTGGTGGTCGTAGGAGAAGTAGTAGCAGTCTCAGGGTGGTAGTAGTAGTCTTAGTCACAGTCGTAGCTACAGTATTAACAACAGTATCATCATGTACATGTTGTCTTTTGGTTGGTTGAACATCCTTTGATGATCTTTTAGGATTTTTGAAGAAGTTGTTTCTACCCAGGTCAGTTTTAGAGCCATGTATTTTAAGACTAGTATTATTTATTAAATAGTATTTAGTTTTTAATTACTCCTCGAAAAATACAGCACACAAAAAATTGTTTTTCAAAGATTATATTTTTTTAATAAAACGTAAAAAAAAAATCATTAGAAAACTATAAAAACAGAAACTTCGAGGGGGAGGAGCCTTGAAGGGGAAAGCACCGGCCTCATATTATAATGTGATGCCCGCGTCTACCACACCGGTTCTACAAATATCTGGTTTGGTACTACGCTACTTACAGTATACCCTGTCCCAGGGTATGATAACGCGATCGAGTGGTCAAATGGCCGCTTTCTAAAGCCAATTGTACTCGTCTTGGGTTACCACTAGAAAATCTCTAACTCTCTCCTATAAGGTAACGAACCCCCTTGTCAAAATAATAATGACGGTACCTCGTAACTATTCCTACCTTGCCTGGGTTCCAGGAAAATTAGTAGACAGTTTGTAGAAAATACCTTAATTTTATTCTTCCAACGGTCACTTATAATAACAAAAAAATATGTTTCCCTGAACGGGGTCTAAATGCAGACTATCTCAAAACTATACTCTGTACCCAAACTTTGCATAAGTATGGACCTTTGCTTGGCCCAGCCAATCCTGTCAATTCCCAATCAAAACCCATTCTGCTTTCTTACCTTTATAATTCAATGACTTCAAACCAAGAAGTACAAAATAGAATTTAGTTCAAAGTTTACTGATTGCAAAACGACTATAGCTTAGCAACGAGACTTTTAAATTATTATTGAAAACTATAGTATAGGCAAATCTAAGCAAATGTAATTACGGAACAAAAACAAGTCATTTATCTGAAAACAAAAGAAACAGGGGGTGGAACCCCAACACCTCCCCCCATAAGATAACTGACCGCCCATGCGCTACCTTGGTCCCCCCTTACAAACATAAACACATAACTTCAACTTTACAAAATCCATTTGCCTTCTCTCTTCCACCAGTGTCTTTGCTACTACTTCCCCCGCTTGGCTCAGGATCGGTCGTCATCAACACGTCTCTACTGTAAGACCACCATGTCTAAATCGTATAACATTCGCATTAGGTTTTGAAAGTTGAAGTCCCCAAGATTCGTAGACAATGATTGTGCGCAGCACAATCAAAAACAAAAATTTTCTCGCTCTCACGAATTCACATTTGAGAGGAGCAGAGAATCAGTTTCTGGCACATATGATGATGCCAGCCATCATGAAAAATTGGCTGCACTGGCCTCTTAATTTCCATCTGGTGAAACAACCCCACATCTCAATAAAAAAAGTAAATTACCCCTTGGCATAATTTGAAATAATTTACGGCCGAAAATGCAAAGGCCTGTGCAAACGATAAGGGTACTGGGAATGAAGTAAAATTTTTAGCGAACCATGAATTGTCTTTTTTCTGGGTTCCCTCCCTTGGGATAATTAGATGAAGAATATGCGTTGATGCTAATTGAAGATGACTTAGTCTTCTTCCCTAGACCTAGCCTTTGTGACTTAGTATTCTTAATATTAATTTTTAAACCTATTCTAGCACCCTGAAATCGCAAAACCTCTAAAACTTCTTTCATCTTGCTCACACTTTCATCTAGAATGCTTAAATCATCAGCATAATCTAAGTCCGTGAGACTTTTTCCTTCCCATTTGATTCCGTAGTCTCTAATAGTTAGGTTTTCTAATTCAAAAGAAATAATCTTTTTGAAAAACAACAACAGAAGCAAGGTGAAAACTTCTCTTGTTATTACCCTCACATTTTTCCTCTTATAGCTTTTTAAAGATTTCAAATATCAACCATGAGCTCGTGGTTTAACGGTAAAACAAATTATTTGATTAAAACTAGCAGACTGTTACAGAAGTTTGAGGAAAAGATGAAACAACCCTGCAAAAAGGGCTCATTTGAACGGTAATTAAATTTGCTAGTGCCTTTTTAAGTGACCGAAAATGTTGGAGGTCAACTAGCCCCCCTCCCCCCAAAGTTAACCAATCAAAATTTCGAGATAGCCTTTTTGATAAAGATAGTTCAAAGGTCCACTTTCTATGGTTTTGGTGATGATATGACCCTCCATAGTCCCTGAAGAAAGGGCTGTACGCTGTATCGGGCTTATTGATATGGGGGTATTGGTATCGCGGGTATCTTAGACAGATTTTTAATAGCTAATATAAAAGACATTCCTCCTATCTACGTCCTTACTATAAATTCCACCATCAGCAACTTCCAAATGGCACTAAAAACGGCACTTTTGGTGCCATATCCTAAGTGGAAAAGCTGGAGCTAGTGGCATACCAGAACTTTTTAGAGCAACGTTTAATGGCTCTTTTGAAAGCTATTGCTCATATCTACGTGATTTTTTATCAATTCTACCATCCGTAAGTGTGATGTAGCACTAAAACAACACTTTTCGTGTCCCTTCTTAAGTAGAAAAGCTTGGATGTATAAAACGATATCATGACGGTAGTAATTACGGTTCAAACACTTAACTAGAGTTTTGCAAGAACACCTCCCGTATGTTCCTCCTCCAAGTCCCCTTAATAAGCTACGCAATTAAATTACAAACACCAATATATCAAATTAGATTATTAGAGGCGTGGTTCTGTTAGTACAACATTAAACTTCAAATTACAGTGTCTTGCGTTCGATTCCTGCTTGTTTTTTTTTTCAATCACGTTTTATCCCTTCTATATGATCATTTTCAGATAAATTCACTTTATGTTGCACTTATTTTTTAAAGCATGCTCCGGGAAGGTATTTTGTCAATCATTTTGATTCAAAAGGGAATAGACGTCATCCAGTTCATGGTTTGCAACAACATTATTAGTGGATCACTAAATTCACACCAAAAACGAATGGCGTAATTTTGTCAAAGTCCTGTGTGTGGGGGGGGGGGGGGGTCAAAGTTGGAACCAATTTTTGCAAATCACGTGAAAATGACAGAGAAAACTGAAAAACGAGTCATAGTAATAAAAAAGGTAAAAATGTACTAAAGAAAACTGAACTGTTTCAGTGGATGATTGAATATACAGACTTATCTTACTTTTGACATTTTTGGATAAACTAAATTTCAGCAGAGGGGGGGACTGGGGTTTGGAGGAAAACTGAGGTCTGGGAGGGGCAGTCTGCCCTTCTGTCCCATAACAAATTACACCCCTGATCAAAACCCCTTGCCACTAAGTGGTTGGAGAACTGTAGGCATGTGGTTCTGGAACTACTCAAAGTTATACGTTAAAAGAAGGATTACTTATTCAAATTATATACTTGACAATTACACCGTAATATTCTCTCCGTACGTAAGATTGAGCATCCAAAGAGGAAGAAAGACAAATGAAATGAACTCTGTAGGAGAATTCAGGTAATTCTTCCCAAAATTTTTGAAACGAAAACAATAATTTGATCACATTGAATTTGTATCACTCTATCACTATTGAAAATTTTCGTTTTTTAGAGAGATAACTGGATTTCCAGAGTTCATATTACGGTTGATAGGTTCTTAGTTTCGAGAAATACAAGGTGAAACAAAGATGATACCTGATAAATCATTCCATTATTTTGTTTGTTGTTTAATGAATTTAAATATATTATAATTATTATACCTAAGTTTTTAAGATAATTTTAATTGTATACTGAAAGTTACTGATATCATGGCTACTGTAAGACTTGTGAAAAGCGTTATAGATTAGTATTTGTTGTGAGCCTTCGTATGTACTGTTGACTCTTAAATCAATATTCTTGTTTTTTTATAATTGGGTTTTGTGTAAAGCGCCAGTTTTCTGTAATCCTACAAATATAGGGAAATATCACCAGTTGATTAATTTGCACTAGTTTTATTGATATAAATTAGACAGACTGGGAATCAAGATTTTCTGTCCGTTTCAAGTTTCAACTTCGCTCTTTACTTCCCTCGTAAAAACTTGGCTTTTTAAAATTAATAAATCTTAATACATCCAAACTATGGAAAAATTAATCAAAGGAAAACCAGCAAAAAGGAAACACACAAAGAAGAATACAAAAAGGAATCGGACAAACCAGTTCGGCTTTGACAATGCTTGGATCTGGTAATACAATATTTTCTCACCAGCTTGGTGTAGGGATTTCTATATATTGGAGAACCTGAACGCGCGTAGAAGCTGCTACGGTATAAGGCCAGACTATATGGTTGTTGCTATAACCACCCCTTCGTCTGAAAAAGAGATATAATGCACAACGGCAAAAACGGATAGAATTACGGAACGTACTAAAATAGCCAAGTTGATAGGCAGCTTTAAGGGTAATATTAGTTATTTTGGAAACCATGAGAATGGACAAGCTACAACTGACCGAAAAATAAAAAATAAAAATAAAGAGAAAAGACAGAAGATTACCCAAATTACATCGGACTAAAAAAAATTAGATTTCATTAGAAAGCTTACTATACGGTTATATAGGCACTTTTCGAGCAACTTCCCAAATTTAGACTGTATCTAAATCGGCAGATAGTTTGTTGGGTTCTTCGGTATGCTTTTTTGAAAACCTGAATGCACATAGTGTCTTTTGATTTGGTTCAAATTTGCCCTCAATATTCTCTCAAATTTTCACCTTCATAGACTTAGCTATGAAGCTAAGTCTAGTAAAACAGTAGTTGTGGTGGTAGTAGGAGAAGTAGAAACAGTATCAGTGGTGTATTAGTAGTAGTAGTAAAAGTAGTAGCTGCAGTATTAACAACAGTATCAGCATGTACATGTTGTCTTTTGGTTGGTTGAACATCCTTTGATGATGCCCTGGAAGTTCCACATTGATATGGTGAGGTGTTCCAAAAATGTTGTAGATGTGTTTTTTTGACCCCTTTTGATGCCCTTTTAATCATAATACTCCTAGTCTTACAAATTGTTGCAACTGAAGTAGTAGTTTAGTAGTAGTAGTAGTAGTAGTATTTATAAAATTAGAAGTGGCAGTAGTGTTAGTAGTGGCAAACATATATTACCTTTTTGTCAAACACTGCAGTCATTTTCCTCTGTAACTTGTTGAGTCAACCAATGTGATTTACAACACCTAGTTGGTCGTTTTTGTAAGAATTGTATAAAAAAAGACAAGTTTTTTTTAACTGAAAGTAAGGAGCAACATTAAAACTTAAAAAGAAAAAAAATTATTTAGTGTATTAATTGGGCTGTCCCCGTCTCAACGCCTCGCTATTTACGGTTAATTTAGAATCGTTCTCCCAACAATATTTTTTAAAATAATAAAAAACTTTAGTGTAAAGAGCGAGGCGTTGAGGAATGGACAGCCCCTTTCATATACGGAATAATTTCTGTTCGTTTTGAGTTTTAATGTTGCTCCTTACTTTCAGTCAAAAAAACTTGTTTTTTTTTAATTAATGGAGGTTTTGATTTTGGCTCACCGTATATGAATAATTAAAAAAAATTGCATGTTAATTTTACTTTTATTTGGTTAAATTGCTTTCTCGAAAATTGTTTAATGTTATTTATGAACGTTTTTATTAGTAATAAATATACGTAACGTACGAATTAACTTACATAACCAACTTCTATATCCATATATTTTTAATACATATATTAGGGGTTTCGCTCCCTAGTCAATGACTCGCTCTTTACGATAAAGTTTAAATTTTGTTAAAATTCTTTAAAAATGACCCCTTTATCACAAAGGCCGTTAATTAGAATAAATAGCTCTTATGAAAGTACTAAAAAATCTTTAGCTTAAAGAGCGAGTTATTGACTAGGGCGCGAACCCAAACATATACTTAATAGTTTCTGTTCGTTTTAAGTTTTATGTTGCTCCTTACTTTCAGTTGAAAAACTTTTTTTTATTTCATTTCTGATCGTTTTTTTTCAATAAGGCTGGGAAATCCGTCGCCCCCTTCATAGCCATGTTCCTTTCCCCATGAAAATTTCCTCCATGGGAAGATCTTCCCACCTACGCCCTGACCCCCCCCACTACCAGAAAAACGTTCCCCGTGAAAACGTCTTTAAAAGTCCCAATACACACGCCTCTATGTAAACATTTGGTAAAGTTCATAACATTCAGCCCTCCCCCGGTTGCCGGTGGGGGATTAAGTAAACCTAAAAGAAATAGTTATTATATTTTTGACCATGCTGAACAAAATGGCTATCTCAAAATTTTGATCGGGTGACTTGGATAAAAAAATGAGCGTGGGAGGGGGCCTAGCTGCCCTCCATTTTTTTGGTTACTTAAAAAGGGCACTAGAAATTTCCATTTCCGCTCGAATGATCCCTCCCACGATATTTCAGGATCACTGGGTTTATACGATCACCCCTGGGGAACAAAAAACAACACATAAACACGCCTCTGTGATCTTTCTTCTGGAAAAAAAATACGAAATTCTACATTTTTGCAGATAGGAGCTTGAAACCTCTACAATAGGGTTCTCTGATACGTTGAATCTCAGGGTGTGAGTTTCATTAAGGTTCTATAGATTTTAGGGGATGTTTCCTCCTGTTTTCGAAAATTTGCCAAATTTTCTCAGGCGCGTAACTTTTGATGGGTAGGACTAAACTTGATGAAACTTGTATATTTGAAATCAGTATTAAAATCCGATTCTTTTTATGTATCTATTGGTATAAAAATCCCGTTTTTTAGAGTTTCGGTTACTATTGAGCCGGGTCGCTCCTTACTTACAGGTCGTTACCACGAACTTTTTGATTAATCAAAAAAACTTTTTGCACAAAATAGGTTTTTCAAAAAAAAAGTAAAGAACTCCATTAAAACAAAAATGAACAAAATTAGAATCAAATAATCTACCATCCATACAACTACGACAAATCAATCTTAATAAATAAATGAAACCCAAAAAAAAAAACAGAAATTAACAGAAGTAAAACTCAATAAGAGCAGAAATTATTTTGAGCTGGGTTCCAAACCCTATGCTTTCCCAAAACAAGAATATAATTTGTACTTTACTAAAAAAATTCAAATTAATTTACTGGAAAAAATTTGCATTGTCAGTTTGATATACATAATGCTGACATTTATTCCTTAAAATCTTAATTAATTTTTGATTTCTTAAAGTTATAAAGTAAAAATTATATTCTGGTAATTTTTACATAAAAGTAAAAATTATATTCTGGATTTTAGAAAGCAAGAATATAAGAATAAAGCTTATCCTCAAAGACATAATTTCCAGACCTTTCAGCTACCTTGAACGAAATGGCCATATCAAAATGTTAATCGGAAATGTTGCCATCCTCAAAGACCTTATTTCCAGAACTTCCAACTACCTTGAACAAAATGAATATCTCAAAATTTTGATTGGATGTGTTTGGGGAAAACTATTAAAAAGGGCTCTACTACTACTACTAACAACTCACCGCAGCACCAAGCCGCCTGAGGCCAACACAGCTACGCACGCTTCTCCTCCACCCCAATCTGTTCAAAGCCTCTCTTTTTACACCCGCCAACGACGTTCCAATGTCCAGTAAATCTTTCTTTATCACGTCCTCCCACCCCAGACGAGGACGACCTGCTTTCCCTTTAGCCCTAGACGGTTGGCCGAAAAGAACAATCTTCGGCAATCTGTCATCCTTCATCCGCACAACGTGCCCTAGCCACCTCAACCGTTCTTTCATTATAGCCCTAGAGAGTGGTAGTAGAGAGCTATCTTATACTCCCACGGGGACTCCTTATATGGGCATAGAGTCCCTAGGGGAGATGGATTTCTGAGAAATTGATTGCGTAATCGATTGGGAATTTGGAACACCTGTGCTGTCAGTCATTAATCAAATTGTTTCCAGGCAAAGTTTAATAAAGTCTGACAGGTGATGTCAAGATTGATTGATCTGTCAAGAAAGGGGACTTAATTTGTTGTTTCTAAGGGGAATTATTGATTCACGAAATGGGAATTAATTTGATGTTTCTAAGGGGAATTATTGATTCAAGAAAGGGGAATTAATTTGTTGTTTCTAAGGAGAAGGTGTGGAAGAGATATATTGATTACATAATCAGTAGAACCCTATCAGAAGGTCATGACGGGAGTCCATACATGGGAATTGACTGACTTAATAGACTAGTAATATGTAGTTCAGATAAATTTATAACAAAATCAGTAGAACCCTCTCAGAAGGTCATGCCGGGAGTCCATACATGGTCATATAAAGACGTAATCGACTCGAAAAATGGATTTCTGATATATTTATTACATAATCAGTAGAACCCTCTCAGAAGATCATGACGGGAGTCCATACATGGGCATATAATGACGTAATCGACTATGACAATGGATTTCTGATAAATTGATTACATAATCAGTAGAACCCTATCCGAAGGTCATGACGGGAGTACATACATGGGCTTAGAATGACGTAATCGACTAGGAAAATGGATTTCTGAGAAATTGATTACATAATCTGTAGAACCCTATCAGAAGGTCATGACGGGAATTCATTTATGGGCATAGAATGACGTAATCGACTAAGACAAGCAAGTTACTTTCTTAATGTCCCTCCTAAACCCATTTTCCAACTTGAAGTACTTATCTTTTTCACCCACAACTATACTTTACAGCTTTTTGGTTACCTCAACACCAAGAAATACTTTTCAAAGACCATTTCAGATCAAGTTACTTTCTTAATGTCACTCCTAAACCTATTTTGCAACTTGAAGTACTTATATTTTTCACACACACCTAAACTTTACAGCTTTTTGAGTTTCCCAACACCGAGAAATACTTTTCAAACTTCATTTCAGAACAAGTTCCTTTCTTAATCTCCCTCCTAAACCCATTTTGCAACTTGAAGTAATTATCTTTTTCTCACACAACTATACTTTACAGCTTTTTGTATGCCTCAACACCAAGAAATACTTTTCAAAGACCTTTTCATAGCAAGTTACTTTCTTAATGTACCTCCTAAACCCATTTTGCAACTTGAAGTATCCATCTTTTTCACCCACAACTATACTTTACAGCTTTTTGGATACCTCAACACCAAGAAATACTTT
Organism: Artemia sp. Qi Xiang Cuo; assembly: GCF_049724085.1. Taxonomy (NCBI): domain Eukaryota; kingdom Metazoa; phylum Arthropoda; class Branchiopoda; order Anostraca; family Artemiidae; genus Artemia; species Artemia sp. Qi Xiang Cuo. Next base: position 74,356,401 of record NC_142796.1, on the reverse strand, counting down.
TCAAAGACCATTTCAGAGCAAGTTACTTTCTTAATGTTCCTCCTAAACCCATTTTCAAACTTGAAGTACTTATATTTTTCATTCACAACTATACTTTACAGCTTTTTGGATACCTCAACACCAATAAATACTTTTCAGAGACCATTTCAGAGCAAGATACTTTCTTAATGTCACTCCTAAACCCATTTTCCAACTTGAATTACTTAGAGTTTCAATGCACAACTATACTTTACATCCTTTTGTATATCTCAACACCAATAAATACTTTTCAAAGAACATTTCGGAACAAATTACATTCTTAATGTCCCTCCTAAACCCATTTTCAAACTTGGAGTACTAATCTTTTTCACCCGAAACAATACTTTACAGCTTTTTGGATAACTAAACACCATGAAATACATTTCAAAGACCATTTCAAAGCAAGTTACTTTCTTAATGTCCATCCTAACCCAAGTTTCTAACTTGAAGTAATTATATTTTTCATCCGCATCTTTATTTTACATCATTTTGGTTATCTCAACACAAAAAAATAATTTTCAATAACCATTTCAGAGTAACTTACTTTCTTAATCTCCCTCCTAAACCCATTTTTCAACTTGAAGTACTTATCTTTTTCACCCACAACTATACTTTACAGCTTTTTGGATACCTAAACACCAAGAAATACCTTTCAAAGACCAATTCAGAGCAAGTTACTTTCTTAATTTTCCTACTAAACCCATTTTGCAACTTGGAGTACTTGTCTTTATCAACCACAACTATAGTTAGCAGCTTTTTGATTGTCCCAACACCAAGAAATACTTTTCAAATTTTATTTCAGAGCAAGTTACTTTCTTAATGTCCCTCCTAAACCCATTTTGCAACTTGAAGTACTTATCTTTTTCACCCACAACTATACTTTACAGCTTTTTGAATGCCCCAACACCAAGAAATACCTTTCAAAGACCATTTCAAAGCAAGTTCTTTTCTTGATATCCCTCCTAAACCCATTTTACAAGTTGAAGTATCCATCTTTTTCACTCACAACTATACTTTACAGCTTTTTGAATGCCCCAACACCAAGAAATACTTTTCAAAAGGCATTTCAGAACAAGTTCTTTTCTTAATGTCCCTCCTAAACCCATTTTCCAACTTGAAGTACTTATCTTTTTCACCCACAACTATACTTTACAGCTTTTTGGATACCTCAACACCAAGAAATACTTTTCAAAGACCATTTCAGAGCAAGATACTTTCTTAATGTCCCTCCTAAACCTATTTTCCAATTTGAAGTATTTATATTTTTCACCCATAACTATAATTTACAGCTTTTTGAGTTTCCCAATACCAAGAAATACTTTTCAAAGACCATTTTAGAGCAAGCTACTTTCTTAATGTTCCTCCTAAACCCATTTTCCAACTTGAAGTACTTATCTTTTTCACCCACAACTATACTTTACAGCTTTTTGGATACCTCAACACCAAGAAATACTTTTCAAAGACCATTTCAAAGCAATTTACTTTCTTAATGTCCCTCCTAAACCCATTTTCCAACTTGAAGTACTTATCTTTTTCATCCACAACCAGATCATACAGCTTTTTGGATACCCCAACACCAAGAAATACTTTTCAAAAGGCATTTCAGAGCAAGTTCTTTTCTTAATGTCCCTTCTAAACCCACTTTCCAACTTGAAGTACTTATCTTTTTCATACAAAAATATACTGAACAGCTTTTTGGATACCCCAACACCAAGAAATACTTTTCAAAGACCATTTCAAACCAAGTTACTTTCTTAATGTCCCTCCTAAACCCATTTTCCAACTTTAAGCACATATCTTTTTCACCCAAAACTATACTTTACAGCTTTTTGAGTGTCACAACACCAAGAAATACTTTTCAAAGACCATTTCAGAGCAAGTTACTTTCTTAATGTCACTCCTAAACCCATTTTCCAACTTGAAGTACTTATCTTTTTCACCCAGAACTATACTTTACAGCTTTTTGGGTACCTCAACACCAAGAAATACATTTCAAAGACCATTTCAGAGCAAGTTACTTTCTTAATGTCCCTGCTAAACCCATTTTCCAACTTGAAGTACTTATCTTTTTCACACAAAACTATACTTTACAGCTTTTTGGATACCTCAACACCATGAAATACTTTTCAAAAGACATTTTAGAAAAAGTTAATTTCTTAATGTCCCTCCTAAACTTATTTTCCAACTTTAAGTACTTATCTTTTTCACCCACAACTATACTTTACAGCTTTTTGGATACCTCAACACCAAGAAATACTTTTCAAAGAACATTTCAAAGCTAGTTACTTTCTTAATGTCCCTCCTAAACCCATTTTCCAACTTGAAGTACTTATCTTTTTCACACACAACTATACTTTACAGCTTTTTGGATACCTCAACACCATGAAATACCTTTCAAGCACCATTTCAGAGCAGGTTACTTTCTTAATGTCACTCCTAAACCCATTTTACGAAATGAAGTACTTAACTTTTCACCCAAAACTATACTTTACAGCCTTTTGGTTACCTCAACACCAAGAAATACTTTTCAAAGACCATTTCAGAGAAATTTAATTTCTTAAGGTCCCTTATAAAAACATTTTTCACATTGAAGTACCTATATTTTTCATTCACAACTATATTTAACAGATTTTTGGTTACCTCAAGACCCAGAAATACTTTTCAAAGACCATTTCAGAGAGAGTTGCTTTCTTAAAGTTCCTTATAAACTCATTGTATAAGTTGAAGTACTTATCTTTGCCCCCCACAATTATACTTTAAAGCTTTTTGGATACATCAACACCAAGAAATGCCTTCCAAACACCATTTCAGAGCAAGTTACTTTCTTAATGTCTCTGCTAAACCCATTCTCCAACTTGAAGTACTTATTTTTTTCACCCATAACCGTTCTTTACAGCTTTTTGGATACCTCAAAACCAATAAACGCTTTTCAAAGACCATTTCAGAGCAAGTTACTTTCTTAATGTCCCTTCTAAACTCATTTTCCAACTTGAAGTACTTATCTTTTTCACCTACAGCTAAACTTTACAGCTTTTTGAATAACTCAACACCAAGAAAAACTTTTAAAGGACCATTTCAGAGCTAGTTAATTTATTAATGTCAATCCTAAAACAATTTTCCGACTTGAATTAATTATATTTGTCATACACAATTTTACTTTACAGCAATTTTGTTACCTCTACACTAACAAATAGTCTTCAATGACCTGTTCAGAGCAACTTACTGTTTTAATGTCCCTCCTAACCCCATTTTCAACTTGAAGTACTTATCTTTTTCAACCATTTCAAAATGAAAAATAAATCAGTTTTTAATCAATTCTTTTTTCCAAATAATATAAAAATTTTCCACTTCGGTTCAGATTTTTCTCAAAGGAAAGAAAAAATTTTGAATATTGTTCCAAATTTTCTCACCAAATTGAGAAAAGTTTATGATCTCTTCTTAATTTTACAATAAAAAACGCTCAAATTCTATTTTCTCCAGAGAAAACAAAATCTTCCAATTCAGTTATTTATTTCACAAAGAAATAAAGAAATTTAAAGTTCAATTCTAATTTTTCGATGGTATATGGAAAAAGTAATACCATACTTGTGAATATTTTCCTGGAAGATGAAAAGTTATTGTCCAATTTAAAATTTTCTCAACGAAGTGAAGAAAAGTTCAAGTTCTCTTCTGAACTTTACCAAAGAACACACTTCAATGCTAATTTCTCCAGAGAAAACAAAAATCTTCCACTTAAGTTCTTAATTTCACAAAGACATAAAGAAATTTAAAGTTAAATTCTAAATTTTTCGGTGGAAGATTGAAAAAGTAATACCATGCTTGTGAATATTTTCCCGGAAGATAAAAAGTTCTAGTTCAATTTACAATTTCCTCAACGAAGTGAAGAAAAGTTCAATGGCTAAGTTTGCTAAAGACAAGCTATTTTCTTGCGAAAACCCACAAACTCAGAAAAAATGTTCAATGTTCCTTTAGTACCTACACAATTAGACTAAAAATGAAGATATTTATGCAGAGTTTCAACTAGCTATGGCTAAGTTTGCTAAAGACAAGCTATTTTCGTGCGAAAACACACAAAATCAAAAAAATGTTCAATATTCCTTTAGTACCTACGCAATTAGGCTGAAATGAAGATATTTATGCAGAGCTTCAACTAGCTATGGCTAAGTTTGATAAAGAGAAGCTATTTTCGTATGAAAACACACAAAATCAGAAAAAAATTTTCGATGTTCCTTTATTACCTACACAATTATACTAAAAATTAAGATATTTATGCAGAGTTTAAAACTATATATGTCTAAGTTTTCTAAAGACAATCTATTTTCTTTAGAAAACCCACAAAATCATAAAAAATGATCAATGTTCCTGTAGTACCCACACAATTAGACTAAAAATGAAGATATTTATGCAGAGTTTCAACTAGCTATGGCTAAGTTTGCTAAAGACAAGCTGTTTTCTTGAGAAAACACACAAATCAGAAAAAAAGTTCAATGTTTCTTTAGTACCAACACAATTAGACTAAAAATGAAGATATTTATGCAGATTTTCAACTAGCTATGGCTAAGTTTTCTAAAGAGAAGTTATTTTCTTGCGAAAACACACAAACTCGGAAAAATGTTCAATGTTCCTATAGTACCTACACAATTAGACTAAAAATGAAGATATCTATGCAGATTATCCACTATGTATGGCTAAGTTTGCTAAAGACAAGCTATTTTCGTGCGAAAACAGACAAAATCAAAAAAATGTTCAATGTTCCTTTAGTATCTATGCAATTAGGCTTAAATGAAGATATTTATTCAGAGCTTCAACTATCTATGGCTAAGTTTGATAAAGACAAGCTATTTTATGATGAAAACCACAAAAAACAGAAAAATTTTCAATGTTCATTTAGTACCTACGTAATTAGGCTAAAAATTAAGTTATCTATACAGAGTTTCAAATATCTATGTCTATGTTTGATGAATAAAATATAATTAATTGCGAAAACACACAAAAATCAGAAAAAATGTTCATTGTTCATTTAGTACCTACACAATTAGACTAAAAATGAAGATATCTATGCAGAGTTTCAACTATCTATGGCTAATTTTGCTAATGAAAAGCTATTTTATTGTTAAAACACACAAAATCACAAAAAATTATAAATGTTCCTTTAGTACCTACTCAATTAGACAAAAAATGAATATATTTATGCAGAGTTTCAACTAGCTATGGCTAAGTTTGCTAAAGACAAGCTATTTTCTTGAGAAAACACACAAAATCAGAAAAAATTAACAATGTTCCTATAGTACCTAATCAATTAGACTAAAAAAAAAGATATGTATGTAGAGTTTCAAGTAGCTATGGCTAAGTTGCTAAAGACAAGCTATTTTCCTGCGAAAACCCACAAACTCAGAAAAAATGTACGATGTTCCTCTATTACCTACACAATTAGGCTGAAATGAAGATATTTATGCAGAGTTTCAACTATCTATGGCTAAGTTTGCTAAAGACAAGCTATTTTCGTGCGAAAACACACAAACTCAGAAAAAATGTTCAATATTGCTTTAGTACCTACGCAATTAGGTTTAAATGAAGATATTTATTCAGAGTTTCAACTAGCTATGGCTAAGTTTGCTAAAGACAAGCTATTTTCTCGCGAAAACACACAAAATCAGAAAAAAAAATGTTCAATGTTCCTCTATTACCAAAGCAATTATGCTTAAATGAAGATATTTATGCAGAGTTTCAACTAGCTATGACTAAGTTTGCTAAAGACAAGCTATTTTCTTGCGAAAACACACAAAATAAGAAAAAAGTTAGGTTAGGTTAAGTTAGATTAGGTTAGGTTAGCCTACGTACGCGCGCATATAGGTTAGGTTAGGTTAGATTAAGTTAGGTTAGGTTAAGTTAGGTTAGGTGAGAGACAGGCAAAAAGTTAGGTGTATGATTAGGTTAGGTTAGGTTCGGCTAGGTTAGCCTCCGGCCGCGCGCGGAAGGCGGCGAACCTAGCCGCACCTAACTTAACCTAACCGAACTTAATCTAACCTAACCTAATCATACACCTAACTTTTTGCCTGTCTCTCACCTAACCTAACTTAACCTAACCTAACTTAATCCAACCTAACCTAACCTAACCTATATGCGCGCGTACGTAGGCTAACCTAATCTAACTTAACCTAACCTAACAATATTTTTTCTGATTTTGTGTGTTTTCGCAAGAAAATAGCTTTTCTTTAGCAAACTTAGCCATAGCTAGTTGAAAATCTGCATAAATATCTTAAATTAATCCTAAGTGAGTAGGTACTAGAGGAACATTGAAAATTTTTTTTCTGATTTTGTGTGTTTTCGAAAGAAAATAGCTTGTCTTTAGCAAACTTAGCCATAGCTAGTTGAAACTCTGCATAAATATCTTCATTTAAACCTAATTGCATAGGTACTAAAGCAACATTGAACATTTTTTCTGATTTTGTTTGTTTTCGCAAGAAAATAGCTTGTCTTTAGCAAACTTAGACATAGCTAGTTGAAACTCTAAATAAATATCTTCATTTCAGTATAATTTACTAGGTAAAAAAGGAACATTGAACATTTTTTCTGATTTTGTGTGTTTTCGCAGGAAAATAGCTTGTCTTTAGCAAACTTAGCCATAGATACTTGAACCTCTACATAAATATCTTCATTTTTAGTCTAATTTATTTGGTACTACATGACCAGAGATAATTGTTTCTGATTTGTGTGTTTTCTCACGAAAATAGATTGTCTTTAGCAAACTTAGACATGGCTAGTTAAAACTCGGCAAAAATATCTTCATTTTTAGTCTAAGTTAGTAGTTACTAAAGGAACATTGATAATTTTTTCTGATTTTGTTTTTTTTAGCACGAAAATAGCTTTTCTTTATAAAAATTATCAATAGATAGGTGTAACTCTTAATACATCTATTCATTTTGAGCCTAATTGATTTTGTACTAAAGGTAAATTGAAAATTTTTTCTGAGTTTGGGTGTTTTCGCAAGAAAATAGCTTGTCTTTAGCAAACTTAGACATAGCTAGTTAAAACTGTGCAGAAATATATTAATTTTCAGCCTAAATGAGAAGGTACTAAAGTAACATTTATCATTTTTCCGATTTTGTGTGTTTTAATAAGAAAAAAGATTGTCTTTAGCAAACTTAGCCCTAGATAGTTGAAACTCTGCATAGATATCTTCATTTCATCCTAATTGCGTAGGTACTAGAGGAACATTGAACATTTTTTTTTCTGATTTTGTGTGTTTTCACAAGAAAATAGCTTGTCTTTAGCAAACTTAGCCATAGCTAGTTGAAACTCTGCATAAATATCTTCATTTCAGCCTAATTGTGTAGGTACTAAAGCAATATTGAACTTTTTTTTGATTTTGTGTGTTTTCGCACGAAAATAGTTTGTCTTTAGCAAACTTAGCCATAGCTAGTTGAAACTCTGCATAAATATCTTTATTTTTAGTCTAATTGAGTAGGTACTAATGGAACATTGAAAATTTTTTCTGAGTTTGTGGGTTTTCGCAAGAAAATAGCTTGTCTTTAGCAAACTTAGCCATAGATAGTTGAAACTCTGCATAAATATCTTCATTTTTATTCTAATTCTATTGGTACTAAAGGAACATTGAACATTTTTTCTGATTTGTGTGTTTTCTGAAGAAAATAGATTGTCTTTAACAAACTTAGCCATAGCTAGTTAAAACTCTGCATAAATATCTTCATTTTTAGTCTAATTGCGTAGGTACTAAAGGAACATTGATCATTTTTTCTGATTTTGTGTGTTTTCACAAGAAAATAGCTTGTCTTTAGCAAACTTAGCCATAGATAGTTTTAAACTCTGCATAGATATCTTCATTTTTAGTCTAATTGTGTAGGTAATAAGGGAACATCGAACATTTTTTTCTTATTTTGTGTTTTCGCAAGAAAATAGCTTGTCTTTATCAAACTTAGCCATAGCTAGTTGAAACTCTGTATAAATATCTTCATTTCAGCCTAATTGCGTAGGTACTAAAGGAATATTGAACATTTTTTTGATTTTGTCTGTTTTCGCACGAAAATAGCTTGTCTTTAGCAAACTTAGCCATAGCTAGTTGAAACTCTGCATAAATATCTTCATTTTTAGTCTAATTGTGTAGGTACTATAGGAACATTGAACATTTTTCTGAGTTTGTGGGTTTTCGCAGGAAAATAGCTTGTCTTTAGCAAACTTAGCCATTGAACTTTTCTTCACTTCGTTGAGGAAATTGTAAATTGAACTAGAACTTTTTATCTTCCGGGAAAATATTCCCAAGCATGGTATTACTTTTTCCATCTTCCACCGAAAAATTTAGAATTGAACTTTAAATTTCTTTGTCTTTGTGAAATTAAGAACTTAAGTGGAAGATTTTTGTTTTCTCTGGAGAGATTGGCATTGAAGTGTGTTCTTTGGTAAAGTTCAGAAGAGAACTTGAACTTTTCTTCACTTCATTGAGAAAATTTTAAATTGGACAAGAACTTTTCATCTAACACCGAAAAATTAGAATTGAACTTTAAATTTCTTTATGTCTTTGTGAAATAAAGAACTGAAGTGGAAGTTTTTGTGGTTCCGTGGTAAATTAGAATTTTAGTATGTTCTTTGTGAAAATTTGGAAGGGATCATAAACTTTTCTTCACTTCGGAGCGAACAAGTTGAGCAGCCTTTAAAATTTTTTCAGTAATTTGATAAAAATCTGGGAAGTCTTGAAAAATTTTTATATTTTTTGAAAAAAAGAATTGATTAAAAACTGATTTATTTTTCATTGTGAAAGTGGTTGAAAAAGATAAGTACTTCAAGTTGAAAATGGGGTTAGGAGGGAGATTAAAACAGTAAGTTGCTCTGAAATTGTAATTTAAAAGTATTTCTGAGTTTTTAGTTAACCAAAAAGTTGTAAAATAAAGTTGTGTATGAAAAAAATAATTAATTCAAGTTGGAAAATTGATTTAGGATTGACATTAAGAAATTATCTTGCTCTGAAATGGTACTAGAAAAGTTTTTCTTAGTGTTGAGTTTATCAAAATGCTGTACAGTATAGTTGCGGGTGAAAAAGATAAGTACTTCAAGTTTGAAAATGAGTTTAGAAGTGACATTAAGAAATCAACTTGCTATGAAATTGTGTTTCAAAATTATTTGTTGGTTTTGAGGTATCAAAAAAGCAGTAAAGAACAGTTGAGGGGGAAAAAGCTAAGTACTTCAAGTTGGAGAATGGGTTTAGGAGAGACAATAAGAAAGTAACTTGCTCTGAAATGATCTTTGAAAAGTATTTCTTGGTGTTGAGGTATCCAAAATGCTGTAAAGTATAGTTGTGGGTGAAAAAGATAAATACTTCAACTTGTAAAATAGGTTTAGAAGGGACATTAAGAAAGTAACTTGCTCTGAAATCGTCTTTGAAAGGTATTTCTTGGTGTTGAGGTAACCAAAAAGCTGTAAAGTATAGTTTTAGGTGAAAAAGATAATTAATTCAAGTTGTAAAATAGGTTGAGGAGGGACATTAGGAAATTAACTAACTCTGAAATGGTCATTGAAAATTATTTCTTAGTGTTGAGGTAACCAAAAAGTTTTAAACGACATTTGCGGATGAAAAAAATAAGTACTTTCAAGTTGCAAAATTGATTTAGGATAGACATTAAGAAAGTAATTTTCTCTGAAATGATGCTTAAAATGTATTACTTGATTTTGATGTAAACCAAAAGCTGTAGAGTATAGTTGTGTGTGAAAAAGATAAGTACTTCAAGTTGGAAAATGAGTTGAGGAGGGACATTAATAAAGTAACTTGCTCTGAAATGCATTTTGAAATGTATTTCTTTGTGTTGAGGTATACAAAAAGATGTAAAGTATAGTTTTGTGTGAAAAAGATAAGTACTTCAAGTTGTAAAATGGGTTTAGACGTGAAAATAAGAAATTAACTTGCTCTGAAATGGTCTTAGAAAGGTATTTCTTGGTTTTGAGGTAACCAAAAGCTGTGAAGTATAGTTGTGGGTGAAAAAGATAAGTACTTCAAGTTGTAAAATTGTTTTAGGAGTGACATTAAGAAAGTAACCTGCTCTGAAATGGTGCTTGAAAGGTATTTCATGGTGTTGAGGTATCCAAAAAGCTGTAAAGTATAGTTGTGGGTGAAAAACATATGTGCTTCAAGTTGGAAAATGGGTTTAGGAGGGACATTAGGAAAGTAACTTGGTCTGAAATGGTCTTTGAAGAATATTTCATGGTGTTGAGATAACCAAAAAGCTGTAAAGTATAGTTGTGGGTGAAAAAGATAAGTACTTCAAGTTGGAAAATGAGTTTAGGAGGGACATTAAGAAAGTAACTTGCTCTGAAATGCCTTTTGAAAAGTATTTCTTGGTGTTAAGGTATCCTAAAAGATGTAAACTATAGTTGTGTGTGAAAAAGATAAGTACTTCATGTTTGAAAATGTGTTTAGGATTGACATTAAGATAGTAAGTTGCTCTGAAATGGCCTTTGAAATGTATTTATTGGTGTTGAGGTAACCAAAAAGCTGTAATGTATAGTTCTGGGTGAAAAAGATAAGTACTTCAAGTTGGAAAATGGGTTTAGGAGGAACATTAAGAAAGTAACTTGCTCTGAAATGGTCCTTGAAATGTATTTCTTGGTGTTGGGAAAATCAAATAGCTGTAAAGTATAGTCGCGGGAGAAAAAGATGAATACTTCAGGTTGCAAAATGTGTTTAGTATGAAAATTAAGAAAGTAACTTGCTCTGAAATAGTCTTTGAAAAGTAATAAATTGTGCTTAGGCATACCAAAATATGTCCAGTATAGTTTTGGGTGAAAAAGATAAGTACTTCAAGTTGGAAAATGGGTTTAGAAGGGACATTAAGAAAAGAACTTGCTCTGAAATGCCTTTTGAAAAGTATTTCTTGGTGTTGGGGTATCCAAAAAGCTGTATGATCTTGTTGTGGATGAAAAAGATAAGTCCTTCAAGTTGCAAAATGGGTTTAGGAGTGACATTAAGAAAGTAACTTGCTCTGAAATGGTCTTTGAAAAGAATTTCTTGATGTTGAGGTATCCAAAAAGCTGTAGAGTATAGTTGAGGGTGAAAAAGATAAGTACTTCAAGTTGGAAAATGGGATTAGGAAGAACATTAAGAAAGTAGCTTGCTCCGAAATGGTCTTTGAAAAGTATTTCTTGGTATTGTGACACTCAAAAAGCTGTAAATTATAGTTGTGGGTGAAAAAGATAAGTACTTCAAATTGGAAGATGGGTGTAGGAGGAACATTAAGAAAGTAACTTGCTCTGATATGATCATTGAAGAGTATTTCTTGGTATTGGGTATCCAAAAAGCTATAAAGTACAATTGTGGGTGAAAAAGATAAGTACTTCAACTTGGAAAATGGGTTGAGGAGGGACATTAAGAAAAGAACTTGTTCTGAAATGCCTTTTGAAAAGTATTTCTTGGTGTTGGGGCATTCAAAAAGCTGTAAAGTATAGTTGTGAGTGAAAAAGATGGATACTTCAACTTGTAAAATGGGTTTAGGAGGGATATCAAGAAAAGAACTTGCTGTGAAATGGTCTTTGAAAGGTATTTCTTGGTGTTGGGGCATTCAAAAAGCTGTAAAGTATAGTTGTGGGTGAAAAAGATAAGTACTTCAAGTTGCAAAATGGGCTTAGGAGGTACATTCAGAAAGTAACTTGATCTGAAATGCCTTTTGAAAGGTATTTCTTGGTGTTGGGACACACAAAAAGCTGTAAAGTATAGTTGTGGGTGAAAAAGATAAGTACTTCAAGTTGGAAAATGGGTTTAGGAGGGACATTAAGAAAGTAACTTGCTCTGAAATGGTCTTTGAAAAGTATTTCTTGGTGTTGAGGTATCCAAAAAGATGTAAGGTATAGTTGTGAGTGAAAAAGATAAGTACTTCAAGTTGCAAAATGGGTTTAGGAGAGAGATTAAGAAAGTAAGTGGCTCTGAAAAGGTTATTGAAGGGTATTTATTGGTGTTGAGGTAACCAAAATGTTGTAAACTACAATTGAAGATGACAAATATAAGTACTTAAAGTTAGAAAATGGGTTTAGGATGAACATTAAGAAAGTAACTTGCTTTGAAAGGGTCTTTGAAAGGTATTTCTTGGTGTTGAGGTATCCAAATAGCTGTATATTATTGTTTTGGGTGAAAAAGATTAGTAATTCAAGTTTGAAAATGGGTTAATGAGTGACATTTAGAATTTAATGTGTTCCGAAATTGTCTTTTAATAGTATTTATTTGTGTCGAGGTATACAAAAGGATGTAAAGTATATTTACGCATGGAAACTCTAATTACTTCAAGTTGTAAAATGGGTTTAGGAGGGACATTAAGAAAGTAACTTGCTCTGAAATGGTCTTTGAAAAGTGTTTATTGGTGTTGAGGTATCCAAAAAGCTGTAAAGTATAGTTGTGAATGAAAAATATAAGTACTTCAAGTTGGGAAATGGGTTTAGGAGGGACATTAAGAAAGTAACTTGCTCTGAAATGGTCTTTGAAAAGTATTTCTTGGTGTTGAGGTATTCAAAAAGCTGTAAAGTATAGTTGTGAGTGAAAAAGATGTATACTTCAAGTTGCAAAATGGGTTTAGGAGGAACATTAAGAAAGTAACTTGCTCTGAAAAGTTCTTTGAAAAGTATTTCTTGGTGTTGGGTCAATCAAAAAGCTGTAAAGTATAGTTGTGGGGGAAAAAGATAAGTACTTCAAGTTGGAAAATGGGTTTAGGAGGGAC
>NC_142796.1:74017833-74026548 GCF_049724085.1 Artemia sp. Qi Xiang Cuo | reverse complement strand
TTATAACAACCCAAAGCAAACCGTAGAAACAATTATAATACATCCAAGAAAGCTGCCAAAGACCCAAGGAACCGCCCAAGGAAACCACTGATTAGACCTAAGATGGAACCGGGGAGGAAAAAAAGCTTTAAGTTTGATGTCCTTCGTACTTTAAGATTAGATCAGATATAGCCCTTTGCTTCAGACATAGTCATCCACACTCTTATAATGTTAAACATTAAGGAATACATTTTTTGGCATGAAAATGTGAAACAGAGGCAATGAGATTAAACACAATTTTACAACAGAGAGAAGTGGCTACAAAACGGTTATTGAGTTATTCTAACTTTCCCTGTCAATGGCACAAGACCTAAGTGTACTTTTGCGTTATCCCCCTCAATGCAATCCGTATAATATTATGGAAACATATGACTCAGTATTAAAACATTTTTGATTCAGGAACTTCGATAGAAAGATAAAAATAAATAGCGATAAGAAAAAAATGTTTTATTTTGCTCATTAGTTGGAGTATTTAATTTTTTTATGACATTATATCATCTCAGAATGCGACAGTTTTTGCTGCTTCTCCTAGATTTTACTTTATTAAATTTCAAATTAGTTTAATTTTACGTTAAAAATAAATAAAATTATAATCTGTATTATGATAATTTCTTTATATACGCCCTTATGCCAAAATACATCTTATTAGAGAAAAAAAACAATAAACAGAACCCTTTTAGATCGCCACTTTACTATTTAGTCTTTGTTGTCTATGGGTTACTTCAAAAACATTCTGCAAAATAAAATGTATATTTTGGGGAGAGAGGGTTTTGGTTTCCATTAAAGCTCCTGTCTTTGCCTAAGTAAAAGTATATGAAAACATCAGTAGTTAATTTTTTTGAGATAGTTATAGATTCGTTGCTTGGGCTAAAGAGCAATAGAAAATTTGAGAATAATTATTATTACAAATGTTCTGGTAATTGATTCTCCTTCAAAACGAACCACAAATTTTATTGTTTAAAACATACGAATAACAAAAAGTCCTATTGGAAAAAACAAACTACCATAATTAGGTTAGAGGTTTGTAACCATGACCATTTTCATTTACAGGACAATCCCTTTTCATTTATGCTTTGATGATCGTCGTTTATTTCATTCAAAAATCCACTTCTTTATAGTGAACTTAGACTTTTACCTTATGCTCTATCTACTTTCTTATGCTTTTGAAGAAATTAATTAACTAGTAACAATATTTTCAGGACATAGGGATTCAGAAAGACCCTAGAAGATTCCTGGAAAGAATGAATGAAGAATGAAATAATGCATAAAAATGGATGAAGGTTTTGAAGGATTGTAGTGAAATTTTATAAGTTGCACATTTTTTTAATAATGTCCTTTGCTTAGCAAAGGACTTTAAAGAAGCTGTGGCGTTTTTTTGGCCTTTTTATTTTTTGTAAATCTATATTTTATTTTTTACTTATTAGGTTAAATATTAAATTTAAAAACGGACAAACAAAATATGTAATTATAGGTTAAAAATAAATATATTTTTCATATTAAGAAAAGTAAATTAGTTCAATGGAATATGTTGGTTTCATGCTTTGTAAAAGATGCCATTTATAAGGGTTATTTTTCAAATATAAATACTTTTTTGGAACACATTCAGATTAGGAATCACATTCAATTTATTAGGAAACACATTCAATTTAGTCCATATTTTTGCGTTTTAATTCTTGTCACATTGTGGGAATTAAAAAGAAAATATATTTTTGTATGTCCCAGTATTTAATAAAATTTACATCTGACAAAAAATTTTTTGCATTCACTAGTAATATCCTTTTTATAAGGTAATGACGTTGGATGCAAAATTAAATTTTCGAAAATAGGTGTTCCAAAAAAAAAAAAGAATATTTTTTTTTTTCACGTAATTAATTTCTCTTAATATTATTCCTTTAAATTAAAAATACATAGTTGTGACTTATTAGGCAAAGTAGACACAAATTTTATCGTAATATTACTACTCCAATCGATATTTTCCGATTTACAAATATTCTCCGCACAATTTTTCTATATTTTTGTATTAAATAAATAAATTATTTATGAAGAAAATGAACAAGCAAGGACATGCTCTTTGGATGAAATTAACTTTAGAAACTAGTTGATAACAGCAACATTTAGCTATAAATCAGCTAAAACAGTATAATTATTCGAACCTACTGTTTTTATGTTATAAAATACCAAATTGCTAAAGATAGCTTTAAAACAGCTGTGGCAAAGGATAAGTGAGGTTTTAGCTTCACAATTAAAATTTATAAATAACTCATTTTTATTTTTATAAATGATTTTTCCATTTTATTAACTCTCAGAATAACAGAGCAAAACTTCTTTAACTAAGCTAGTGCAAGAACTTCAACAATTGAAAACCATCTAAGATATTAAATGCCAAAAATGTGTTGAGAAGATTATAGTTGTAACGTTGAGAATTTGAGAATAATTACGATTACAAATGTTCTGATAATTGAATCTCATCCAAACAAACCACGAATTTTATTGTTTAACACCGATACGAATAAAAAAAAGTCTTAATGGAAAAAATAAACTAGCATAAAAAACTTGAAGGTTTGTTACTATGACCCTTTTCAATTGCAGGACAATTCCGGTTCATTTATGTTTTGATAACCGTTGTTTATTTCATTCAAAAATCCACTTCGTTATATTATATTCAGACTTTTACTTTATATTATATTTAGGTTTTTTTTTACTTTATTCAAACTTACGATGAAACATATTTTGGTTTTAAAGAATCTTATTACTTCCACTTAAAAAAATCAGTTTTCCCCTTTTATATAATTTAATTATTTGAAAAAAACTACGTTTTCTAAAGAGTTAAAGAGGCTGAGTTACAAGGTTGAACCTTAAAATGTACAGGGATTAGGAGGCACAGTTGGGGGGCTGCCGCCCCCCAACCCTCCGCTTTCGCAGCCGTTAAATAAAAAAAAAGTTTTTTAAACTGAAAATAAGGAAAGATATTAAATATTAGAACGAACCGAAATTATTCCGTATATGAAAGGGGCTGTGCCCTCCTCAACGCCTCGCTCTTTACGCTAAGGTTTGACGTTCTCACAACTCTTTTTTTTAAACAATAAAAACTTTAGCGTAAAGAGCGAGGCGTTGAGGAGGGCACAGCCCCTTTCATATAAGGAATAATTTCTGTTCGTCAACAAATGAAACAAATGTCTTTTCAACAAATGAATAGACAACTTTTTTAAACTGAAAGTAAAGAGTAAGGTTTAAAATTAAAATGATCAGAAGTTTTTCCGTTACAGTCGCATTCTCAATCCTCACTCTTTACTCTAATTAAATAAAAAAACAATTTTTTTAAACTGAAAGTAAGGAGCGACATTAAAACTTAAAACGAACAGAAATTATTCCGTATATGAAAGGGGCTGTGCCCTCCTCAACGCCTCGCTTTTCACGCTAAAGTTTGACTTTCTCACAACTCTTTTTTTAAACAATAAAAACTTTAGCGTAAAGAGCGAGGCGTTGAGGAGGGGACAGCGCCTTTCATATACGGAATAATTTCTGTTCGTTTTAAGTTTTAATGTCGCTCCTTACTTTCAGTTTAAAAAACTTGTTTTTTTTATTTAATTTCTGATCGTTTTTTAGTTAATGCAGCTTTTATTTTGGCTTGCCGGCATTGAATAAGTAAGCAAAATTTGCATAAAAAAATTACTTTTCTTTTGCTAAATGGCTCTCTAAACTTGGTTCTGACGTAATTTACAAATTAATTTACGTAACGAACTTCTATATTCGTATATTTTTCTTCTGGCAAAAAATACACAGTTGCAGATTTTTGCAGATATGAGCTTGAAACCTATGTTATAGGGTTTTCTGATACGCTGAATCTGACGGTGTGATTTTCATTAAATTTTTTTCACTTTTAGGGGATGTTTCCCCCCTCTTTAAGAAATCAGGTAAATTTTCTCAGGCTTTTAGCCTTTGATGAGTAATACTAAACTTAATAAAATTCATATATTTAGAATCAGCATTATAAGCCCATTCTTTTGATACATTTATTGACATCAAAGTTCCGTTTTTAAAAGTTTCGATTACTATTGAGCCGTATCGCTTGTTTTTTTTTTTTTATTACGTATATGATGGGGTTCTCCCCTTAGTCAATACCACGCTCTTTACGTTAAAAGTTAAAAACTTTTTAATTCACAAACCCCTGAATCACAAAGGCCGTTTAATTAGAATAGATAGCCCCTCCTCCCGGCCCCCCCCCCCCGCAAAAAATTCTTCCTGTAAATGTCTGGATACTTCCCAATAAACAATACAATAGGTAAGCAATGGGCAAATTTCATAACTTGCAGCCCTTCCCCTGGGAACTGTGGGGGACTAAGTCATCGTAAAAGACATATTTATTAGATTTTCGACTATGCTGGACAAAATGGCTATCTCAAAATTTTAATTGGGTTTTTTTGACAAAAAAAATGAGCGTGGGAGGGGGCCTAGCTGCCCTCCCATTTTTTTGGTCACTTAAAAAGGGGACTAGAACTTTTCATTTCCATTCCAATGAGCCCTCTTACGATATTCTAGGATCACTGGGTCAATACGATTACCCCTGGGGAAAAAAACAAATAGACACGCACCCGTGATCTTTCTTCTGGCAAAAAATGCAAAATTCCACATTTTTGTAGATAGGAGCTTGAAACCTTTACAGAAGGGTTTTCTGATACGCTAAATATGATGGTGTGAATTTCATTAAGGTTCAACTACTTTTAGGGGGTCTTTCCCCCTTTTTTCGAAAACCAGCCAAATTTTCTCAGGCGCGTAACTTTTGATGAGTAATATTAAACTTGATGAAACTTATATATTTGAAATCAGAATTAAAATCTGAGTCTTTTGATGTATCTATTGGTACCAAATTCCGTTTTTTAGAGTTTCGGTTACCATTGAGCCGGGTCGCTCCTTACTTACAGTTCGTTACCACGAACTGTTTGAAAAGCAAGTTATTTAAAAATACTTCAAATTCAACAGCCCTTGTGTTCTATGACTCAATCCTAAAGGAACGAGTCATAGAACGATAACAAAAACTGACTAGTTTAAAGAGCAAGGGTTAAGAAAGGAGCCGCTCCACTCATATTTAAAATGGCTCTTGTTTCTCTTAAGCTTAAAACTTGGTTTTATAAATGGAATTTCTGATTGTTTTCAAATTTTGAAAAGAAATCCTTTCCTGCTTTCTGTGTAAAATTTGGCTCAGAAATTTCTCTGAATCTTACCATGAAAAATTATTCCCCCGGAAGGGCTTTATACCACTCAAGGACCCCCTTCCCACCAAAAAATACCACTTCCCATTATAATTTTTTTCCTATTCTGCAATGAGAAATACTATATGTGAACGGTGGGCAAACTGCGTAACTTGTAGTTCCTTCTTCTCGGACTATAAGGGATCATTTCCTCCCCAAAGATAAATTATTGGACCTTTCCACTGTTTAAATCAAATTAATAATGCCAAATTTTTATATGTCATTATATGGGTAAAAAGAGGCGTGGAACAATTGCTAGCTACCCTCCAATTTTTGGTTATTCTCAAAGGTCAGTAATATTTGTGATTCACGATCAAATAAGCCCTCTTCTAATCTTCTAGGTTTGGTTTGCTACAATTGGGCATGGGGAACGAAACATATAAAACCGTATCTCTTCAAGGAAAAAGTACAAAATTCAAGATTTTAGATAGAAAATAGGAGTTAAAACTTCTACACTTAGGCTCTCTAATCAGAAAATAAAAAAATGAAAAATAAAATCAAAACAGGTGAGAAAACAAGGATTTTGTCAGCCAGTGGCAAACCATGATGACCAAGAAACAAGCAAATATTTCTACAAGGACCTCCCTCAAGCTGTCCTCAGTGCTAAACAAAAAAGAAAGAAGAAAAAAAACAACAAAAATTTAACCTTTCGAAGTTTACCCGACAACGACAAAACAGACACTCAAAGTGTCTATGGATTTGACAGTGGAAGAAGACACAACCATGTATTTTTATAAAATAATCTCTTATTTAAAATAAAGTATTTATCGATTCAACGTTTCTTGTAAATTTTTTTCTATATGAATGAATACTAGATAGGAATGACACAAAAGGCTAAGTAGAAACAGAGTTGAAGGTATAGAGTGAAAGGATATAAGGATAAAACAATAGCTCCAGAGGGAGCTATTTAGAGGGTTAGAATCACCCTTTTCCAGTGAACATGGCCATTTAAATCAGTTTTAACAAGAGTCACACTTGATATGAAACCAGTGATAAACAAAATTTCTTATTTGAACGAAAACCATCAAAAATTTTTAACTAAATGTTTTATACAATCTCCTTCCAAAAAATATAATTTATACATAAAGGAAACAAATATATTTACAAATAAAATGTCTGCTTTTATTTTTGTACATTCTACACCTTAGAAGTAGGTATTTATAAATCCTAAGTTGAAAAGACATCCATTTTTTAAAAAGGGGTTTATCTCTCACTGCCATCTTTATTTCAAAGTACTTACTCTACCACTGAATTCCAGCAAACCCTTAATTATTCAGTGCAAATGAACTTTTGCCATTGGTTTCATATTAGCTTATAGAACAAAAACCAGTTTTTTGAAATGATGCCTATACGTGCCACATTTCGATAGAGTCGTGTTTGGTTTAGAATTGGCATGTCATCACCTTCGTATTAGCTTAAGAAACAAAACAAGTCTTGTGACGTCAGCTCTTAAACATGCCCCTTTTCGACAAGAATTCATTTTTGTTTCTATGCGGCCATGCCACACAAAAACCTGTTTCAAACATGCCACAAATTGGCTGATCCTGTTTTCGACCGACCCGCATTTTTATTCGATTCAAACTTGATTTGCATATTCAATTTAAGTTTCATTCGTTTTAAGATTTATTTATTCATTTACATTAATATATATTGTATGTTTGTTCGCATTGATTGTTTATTTAATTTCTGTTCGTTTTAAGTTTCATTTATACTTTAATAGCAAACATTTTTTTTTATTTTTAAGCTTGATTTTCATATTCAATATAAGCATTACTCGCTTTAAAATCTATTTATTAATTTATATTATTACTTGTTGTATGTTTTTTTACTATGATTGTTTATTTAATTTCTGTTCGTTTTGGGTTTCATTTATTCTTTAATAGTAATTTCTGGTCGTTTTAAGTTTGAATTTTAACAGGTATTCATATCTACTGAGCTTAAGTTTAAAATGGCCTTTACTTTTCTTCGAAAAACTTATTTTTCGGAAAGTTTTTTTTTAATTAATAAGATGAAAAGAATGGTGATTTTATTTAGTTTTTTTTACGCTAGGAATCCATACTGTAATTGGTTTGGGTAAGTCTTTTTCACTAGAATAAGCTCATAAAATAAGGAATTTTATTTGATTTAGAGGTAAATTCGTCTTCAACTATTAAGTAGTCAGTGAATTCAGTTAGGATTTTCCAAAAAGGTTTAAAATCACCACAAATATGTATGACGATGCAATATTTCTCATCTCTATTTTCAAAGCAGACTAATCCTTGTCCAACCTCAACACTTGATATCTCATCAGTTTCTAGAAAAGTTTTCAAATTGAAAAGATTTTGTATGGTCTTACCAGTGGAACCATCAAAAGTTTTTACTTGACTAATTATAACAATTCGTGGCAGCTTTAGGTGTTCCCCAAGAAATATTTCTAATTCTAATCTTTGCGTGATTCTAAGTAACTCTAGAGTGTATTTGGAACATATAGGAATAGCAAATCTTTATTCCAGAAGAAGTCGTAAAATATTTACTCTATCTCTGACTGAATACATCTTGAGAAGGTTGGAAACATCAAATTCTTGTTCTTTTTTGTTAGTTGCATTTCGGACCAAAGTCTTTTTCGGACTCTGAGGATTCATTTGATCGTTCATCAGGTAAATCACAATATTTCAGTTCCAGACGGTGAAGTATTCTGTAAGAAACATTGGTTAATTAAAGACAATTAATAGTGAATGCACAAACTAAACTTTGCTCTCGAAATTTTTGCTGTGTTCGGTTGTAGTCACTCATTTTCTCAACGATCTGTAAAAGAATAAGAATTGAAACAGCTTATTTAAAACTGAGGTCAACATTCTTTATGCATGTTATAATAGTTTTTTGTTGTTTTTAATGTTTGTAATGTCTATAGTATCATATATTTTCCACATGGTGACTTTAGAAAAAAGGGTTTTAATAACAAAGTCTTTAAATTTAAAATAGAAACGAAATGATTTAATAGCCTTTTCTTATATTTCAAGCATGATACCTAAACATGGCATAAAGGAGAAAAATAGACAAGAAATAACGAAACAGTTTATAGCACGAAGCTCAATAGATAAGTGCTAATAGAAATGTTGACATATTACGCGCTACTGATGAAGTTAGTGTCACAAAGAAGTTTTCAGTCTATGGGATTAAGCAGTCCAAAGTAAGAACCTTGCGCTAGCTATCCCTCTGGATCCTACTACTCTCGCAATAAAAAATACAAACAAATTATAGGTCTTTTGGCTGCCATGAAAATATTATCTTTTTGTCATACCCCCTCTGTAAAACTCCATCCCGCTTCTGTAACGATTTAATTCAAAGTCCCCGTCATATTTTGTAAGTTTTCACTTTTATTTGCGTAGCCTAAACTGTACTGGTATCACAGTAGTAATGGTAGTTGTAGGAACAGTAGTAGTAGTAG
>NC_142796.1:74000333-74012833 GCF_049724085.1 Artemia sp. Qi Xiang Cuo | reverse complement strand
TTGAAAGAGGAGGTTCGGTTTCCGACAAAAAAAAAATATAATTTACTGAACAGGTATTTTGAACCAAACAAGGACTATTCTTTCCTAGTTCATGTCACATGCTCAAAAACGAAAAAGTTTCAAGTGAGCTGGACGGATAAGTACGCTTGACTACTATTTTCTTCAGTGAAAAAAGGTTGTTTCTGCAAATATTGTGCTTTTTTTGCTTGTGATCAAACTGGAAGGGGTCTCATCAAAAATCAGAGCAACTTGTCATGGAGCCTCACATGAATAGGAAAAACGCACTGGAAGACTTTTCTATACATCACTCAAACGCTGTTGTTTGGGGGGAATGTTTTCTGGCAACGGTGAGCAGGCAAAAGTCCTCTATAGTAGAAGTCTTCGAATACTCAGAGAAGAGATGAAATAGAAATAAATAGAGAACAGCTTTGTCTCATCATGGAAACAATCCTGTTGTGTGGTTGGTAAGGACTTGCACTGCGTGGGGACGAGGATTAGAGGAAATTGGCCTTTGTAGAGCCTGTAAAAAACAAGGGAAATTTTAGGGCCTTGCTACGCTGTCGGATGAAAAACGATCCAATAATGAAAGAGGTGTTTGAGAAAAGTGAGGGCATTTCCAGTACTGCAGCCCCAGAACTCAGGACGAACTAGTTGATATATGTGGACAGCTCGTTACTGCAAAGACTGTTGATCAATTGAAATTGACTCGTTTTTTCACCATCCTGGTGGACGACACAATTGACATAGTAAGGCAGGAACAGCCTCGGTCAGTTTATCCTAAATCGAATGGAGAAACTTGGTTTCGATATGAAACTATGCAGGGGACAAGGTTATGATGGGGCTGCAAACATGAGTGGGCATTTGTCAAGAGCCCAGGTTTATATCTCGAACCAATATCCACTTGCCAAGTATGTTCACTGTATCGCCCAGTCCTTGAACTGGGTATTTTTAGACTCGATTAACATCCCAGATATCAAGCACTATATGATTGTTATTTGTGAAACAGCTAATTTGTTTCACTTCAGTGCCAAGTGAAGCGCTGTCTTACAAGCTTACTCTGGGATCAATCTGAAAAGAGTGTTTGAAACTCGATGGGTCGAAAGACACGATGCGATACACATATCAAAGCAGTTTGTTGTTCCGATCAGCAGTTTGCAGTTTGTAAGGGCCATAGAAGGTGTACAGACAAATGGGGACTCCGTGACGTCGTCAAAAGCCAGAAACCTGCTCATTAACATCCCGAGCTAGGACTACATAGTGACCCTTATTATGATGAATTTTTTCTGGGGTACACACTCAATTTATCTAAGCTGGTGCAGTCAGAAAACATCAATATGGCTATGTGCATTCGCTGTGTCGAAAGTATGACAGAACTTTTTCAAGACACATTAAATAAGGCAGAGGAGTCGTTTGGTCAGCTGTTTCTGGAAGGCACATGCATATGCCAAAAAGTGGAAATCACCATTACCATGCCACGAAACAAAAATCGGCTAAGTGGCTGAAAGTATCTCATGGTATTTTTCCAAAGAGGGCAGCACAGAGCCTGGCTGAGTGTAGGCGAGGCATATTTCTCAACGTCCATATGTTACTCCGCATTTTCTGTGTAGGCCTAATTCCCACTTCTACAGCATGTGTTGAGAGTTCATTTTTTTCAATGAAAAGGCTGGAAACCTATCTCCGCAGCCGAATGGATGAAGGCCAACTAAATGGCTTGGCACTTTTGAATGTCCATCGAGATGTTCTGGAAAAGTTTGCTGTTAGCTCTGCTTGTAGGTTGCAATTTGCAGTATAGGGTGAGTTTTATTTCTTGATATGTGCGTTTTGGTTTTTGTAGATGTTACGTAATATAATGTGCCTTTTGTCTTCTGTTTTGAAGGATTTGCCCCCCCCCCCCCGAAATAAACTCCTGCGTACTTGCCTGTTTCCAACGTATCACTTCATTTATCAGTTTTTATGTTTCTTTCATATTTCCTTTACTATTTGAAAACTTTCTATCATAATATCCGGCCATAGCTTTGCGACGTAACTTGTTCACTAAATTACTGGTTTATTGAACGACTCATTTGAACCATAACTTTTACCATGTAGATATCTTTGATGAAGCACAATCCTTGGCTTTCTTTCTTCCAGTATTTCACTCGTCATCTAAGACTCACGGGGTTCCTGTTTCTTCACTTTTGTTACCTTAATGGGACACGCACTATCATAATTGAATAGAATAACAGGCATTAGATTATCAAGTGCTCTCGTAGGGGATTCTTCGTCAGAAACACGGGGGTCCAATCTAAAACGCTAGCTTCCTCGACAAACTTTTTAAGATCTCTTTTTTCATTAACCTTGTCCTTGTTTTCTTTTTCTTTGGTCTGTGCAACTGACACTTCATAACACTCACCAACGGAAGATGGTCAGAACTAGGAAAAGCTACAACATCAGCATAACAAAGCTTCAAATCAGTCGAACGAGCCAAAAAATTATCAATTAGGGTTGCACTTTGTCCAGTAATCTTCGTGGGTACGCTTAAAAGCAGATCATTCGACATCATTAAATTTAAAAAATCAACATTATGATCAGAAAAATCAAGCAGTTTAAATAATAAAAGATTCAAATCAACTTCTACAAGGGATGTCCTAAAAACTGGGCTTAATTTTGAAGCACCCTTATCAGACAAGCTCCAAACCCATAGATTACCAAACCAGCTTAAAACACACTTCAAAACCAGTGTCTGCAAACGGGACTTTAGGCTGTGTTCCGAGATTTGCATCGTCATCATCATCGATGTCAACAACTTTTTAAAAACTCAAAGTGCTTTGATAGTGTAATTGGGCATGTCTGGTGATACAAATAAACATTCTAATGTAGGTCGAGTGCTATTAATTTCAATCCTTTGCAACTTAGTGCGTATTTTCAAATCTTCCAGTTATCCCCTCTTCTGAAATAAGCACTAGCCTAATAACAAAAAGTTTACTTTATCCCATGGCCCTGATTCAGAAATTTCTTTGTGTTCATGCACTTAGACTTCATTTTTGAAGGATCCACTATAATAAATAGTCAACATTTAGATGTTCCATCTCAAGTGCGATTTGCTTCACCTTACCACTGCCCCCCCTCAATGGATAATATAGCCCAAGTTATATATAGGCCTAGCCTATCTGCATGAGCATCCATGAGCTGAATTCTAAGGGGGGGGGCAAACTTTGTCAAATGAAAACCTCAGAACAAAAATATAAAAGTAAGGCAGCATCATTCAGCCAGGGGGGGGGGTAGGCCCCCCTCCCCTTATGGGCACCCATGCCTATCTGCTGAATTTTCAATAACTTTGTCATTCCTGTTGCTTTTTTTCTGGCTTCTGTTTAATCAAACAGTTCAGGTTAATAAACTATAAGTAGCCTAAGGAGTGACCTAGCAGAATAGACACATTGAAAAATCTAGGCCTATGCTGATATGTAGCCTAGCCCAAAGTCTCAAAGTTTAGTGTTATCCATCAAAAGTTACAAGCCTGAGAACATTTCCCAAATTTTGAAAAAGGTGGGAAACACCCCCAAAAGGTCAAGGAATTTTAATGAAAATTTCAGCATATTGTGATAGGCTATATGCTGGTATAAGCCCCCATCTGCAAAAACTTGAAATTTCTGTTTCTGGTAAAATTCTAGGGTAAAAGACCTCTTTTTGGGAAAGATCACAGTAAATATTTACCAAATCATATTATTGAGTTAGGAATAAAGTGAATACACCATTTGATGCCTTTTTTATGCTGATTACAAATATAATAATCATTTCTATTCAAAATGCATTTCAGCCCCCCCCTAACCAACCCCCCACCCACCTATGTGAAAATATATTTCCTTAATTCACTTATTAAAGGGGGGGGGGGCGAAAATTAATTTCCGATAGAAATGATTTGTATATTTGTAATAAGTATAAAAAAGGCATCGAATGGTGTATTTCACTTTATTTGAAACTCAATAATATGATTTGGTAAATAGTGACCAAGATCACTTTTCTTTGGCATTCCAGAAAAATAGAGATGGGTTTTTGGATGACCGCTCTTTTACTAAAGCATGATGCAATGTGAGGGTAGTAACAAGAGCTCCATCTTCTTGGTATAATTTTCACCAATAACTTGTCAGCATAAATAAAAAATTTGGTCTCTGTTTTGACAAGCAATTAAAATGAAAAAAATTATATCTAATATTTGTGATTTATAGAATAAATATCAAGCTATAAAAGTTACATTTTTAGAATCAGAAGAAAATCAGCTTTCTGTTAATATTTGAATAAAACTGAAACACTGAAAGGATATATATGTCAAAATAGGATAATTGGTATTTCCAGTCCTTATAGGTAAGTCAATGCACTAATAATTTCAAATATTTGATCTTAAATAATTTTAGTAGTAATCATATTGATGCATAGCTTAGATTTTTAGCTATTCATTAGTATACAAGGTCTGTTCAAAAAGTATTGTGAATTTGGTGTTTTTAAAGAGAATATTCATTTATTCATCAATATCTATCTTGTTCCCTTCAAAGTAATCCCCACCAGATATTATGCACTTCTGCCAATGTTTTTCCTAATCCTCAAAGAACTTCAATAAAATCAGTTTTTGTGATCTTGTTCAGCTCCATCTTGAATTCTGTCTTTATCTCCTCAATAGTAGCAAAGCATTGTCCTTTCATGTGCAGTTTGGGGAACAAAAAAAAGTCACAGAGGGCTAGATCTGGGGAATACAGTGGCTGTGGCATTAGTAGTGTGTTGTTTTTGGCCAAAATTTTGCACTCAAGCAATGATGTGTGAGCAGGGGTGTTATCATGGTGCAAAGGTCAATTTTTGTTCTTCCACAAATCTGGGCCTTCTTGGTGGATTGCTTTGCACAGCTTATGCATAACTTTCAGGTAATATTCCTTTTTGACTGTTCTACCCTGGGGCAAGAACTCATGGTGCACCATGCCCCTGCAATCAAAGAAAAGTGTAAGCAAAACCTTCACAATCAAGCAAACTTGGCATGCTTTTTTTGGTCTTGGCTCGTGTGGCAGCTTCCATTGGGATGATTGAGCTTTGGTTTCCACATCATAACTATAGACCCATGTGTTATCACCAGTTATGACCCTGTGGAGGAAATTTGGATTGTCAGAGACAGAGTCCAACAGGTCCTTAGCAATGTTGATACAATACTGTTTTTGGTCAAAATTGAGCAATTTTTGGTATGAATTTTGTGGCAACCTGTCTCATGCCCAAATCTTTGGTAAAAATTGAATGGCATGAGCCAATCAATATGTTTAAATCCTTGGCAACTTCTCTGATGGTGATTTGATGATTTGCCAATATTATTTTCTTCAATTTTTTTGTCTGTTGTTGACATGCTCAGGCATCCAGCACTCTCTTTGTCGTTCACATCTTCTCGGCCCTCTAAGAACATTTTGAACCACCGATAAACGTTGCTTTGGTCCAAGATAGCTTCACCATATGCCACAGTCAACATTCGGTATGCGTCCGCGCCCTTGATTTTGTTTTTCACGCAAAATATGATACAGATTCTTTAATCCATTTTTTTAGAATGGTTGACAATAGGAAACAAGCCAAAAACACCTGCAAGAAAAATAGCTGTCAATAATTATCTGAACAGTCACAATGGCCAAAACGGTTGGCATAAATGAGATACATGAGTACCAAACATGACGCCACAGAAAATTGTAAATTGAATATATATAACCCACAGAAATTCAAAATTTGTGATACTTTTTGAACAGAACTTGTATACAATTATTCTCAATTTGTCTTTGGTAACAAGGTGTGGGTTTTAGTTTTATGTAATTATGCTCAATTGGATACTAGTTTTTTACCCTAGTTTAGCTGCTTTTTGCTATCTTGGAAAGGAGCTAGGTTAAGAAAATGAAACTTTCAGTGTTTTTCACACAAAATTTGATACAGATTCTTTGATCCATTTTTTAGAATGGTCAACAATAGAAAACAAGCCAAAACACCTGCAAGAAAAATAGCTGTCAATAATTGTCTGAACATTCACAATGGCCAAAACTGTTGGCATAAATGAGATACATGAGTACCAAACATGATGCCACAGAAAAATTGAATATATGTAACCCACAGAAATTCAAAATTGGTGATACTTTTTGAACAGACCTTGTATACAATTATTCTCAATTTGTCTTTGGTAACAAGGTGTGAGGGTTTTAGTTTTACATAATTTTGCTCAATTGGATACTAGTTCTTTACCCTAGTTTTGCTGATTTTTGCTATTTTGGAAAGGGGTTAGGTTAGGAAAATGAAACTTTCAGTAATGAATCCAGGGCCAAAGACATACTCTGGGAAGGTATTGTCAAGCTTCTATGTTAACCCTCTTCTGATTTCTAAGTCTTACAAATTTGCCTACTGGACAGGTCTATAGACTACCTATTGAAATTTTGACAAAACAACATTTTACCTTAATTTCCAGTTATCAATTTTGTTTTTACAGCTTTAGTTCTGGAAATGTAATTCCTGTTATTTGAGTAGAATTTTAAGCCATATCAAAGGTTTTTTTTTTTTTTTTTTTGGAATAGTGTTTGCAGATCTTTTAAACCTGATAAATTGGAATTGAGCAAAGCAGAGAAGCTTAAAACATTTTTCTTGTACTTCATTTAAGCAGAAAATCTGTTTTGTGGTGTTTCACTCCCATAAAACAAATATTTTTAAAGGTCATCAAAGGTCACTGCCCTCTAGAGGGATAAGGAATAGAGATATATACTTCAAAATACCTTCCCTGAACATACTTTAGTCTGTAGACCTATCACTGAAAGTTTCATTTTCCTAACCTAACCCATTTCCAAGACAGCAAAAAGTTGCTAAACTAGAACTCAACTTTTTTTTTGCCAGAAAAAAGAAATCATGGGCATGTGTTTATTTTTTTTCTCAGGTATGATTGCATTAAACCACTGATCCTAGAATATTATAAGATGGCTTATTTGAATGGAAATTAAAAGTTCTAGTGCCCTCCTTAAGTCACCAAAAAGATTAGAGGGCAGATAGCCCCTCTCCCATGCTCGTTTTTTCTCCTAAGTCATCTGTTAAAAATATTGAGATGGCCATTTTTTCAGCATGGTTAAAGGTCCAATAACTATGGTTTAGAAGATAACATGACCCCCCCCCACAGCCTCTGTGTCAAGGGTTGTAAGCTATTAAAAATGTCTATTGTTTACATATAGTATTTGTTATAGGGAAGTAAACATACTTTTCTTTGGGGGTGGGGGGATTTCCTGGGGAAATTTTACACTAGGGGAATTTGCAAGATTTTCTATACAAAAGTCTTTTTATGTGTCTTATTTTCTCTTTGCCTGTTTGATTTTACACATGGATATGTCAAGGGGGGATTTTCTGGTGGAAATTTTTGGCATGGTTGGAATTATCTGGAGGATTTTTCCATGGGGGGGGGGATTTTATAGGAGAAATTCTCTGTGGGGGAATTTTCTACAGGAGAAGTTTGCCATGGGAGAACTTTTTACAGCAGAAGTTCACCATGGGGAAATATTCTGTGGTAGCAACTTACCACTGGGGGGGGGGAGATTTCCAGGGAAATTTCCCACTGAGAGAAAAATTTCTGGCATAATTTGAAAAACAATCAGAAATTAAAGTCTTTTTCAAATGAAAGTGAGCCAAGGAGATTTTTTCTGGCAGAATTGTCTGCAAGATATGTTCTGGGTGTAACTATCAGGAAGAATGGAATTCTATGGGAGGATTTTTTTTTTTTGGGGGGGGGGATGTATTTTACATGGGAGGGACTTTCCATTGAGAAGGCCAAATTTCCCAGCATTATCTAAAAATTATTATAAATAAAAAAAAAATTTTTTTCAACTGAAAGTAAGGAACAAAATTAAAACTTACAACAAACAGAAATTATTATATATATGAGCAGGGTTGTCCCTTCTCAATACCTTACTCTTTAAACTAAGTTTGACTTTTTGCCCCAATTCTTTAAGAACAATGGAAACACAAGGGCTGTTTTTAGTTAAAATAAGAAGCTTTTCCAAAAGTACTCAAAAAAAAGTTTCACTCATTAACATTTCCTGAAAGTTTTAATGTAATACCCTTAGATATTCCAGAGCTATTGAAAACCTCTTTGAAAACCTTTTTAGTTCAATATACTAATCAATTTTCCCTGAGAGTTTTATCTTAACCTTAGTTCTTCCTGTTATATTGCTGATGCTCCCATTTGACAATCTTTTCCAGAGGTATTGTTTCTGGATTCTTTTGGGTACCTGTCTGACTAACCTTATTTCAAACAGTAAGTTGTACAAAAAATGTAGCTCTATCCTACTTTCTAATGGAGAGAAAGGACAGATGGTTAGGAAGCATTCTGGAATTGAAGGATGACAGATTGCTAAAGATTGTCTTTTTTGGCCAACCATCTAGGGTCAAACAAACAATAGGTCATCCTGGAATTGGGTGGGAGGAAGTCATAAGGAAGGATTTGAGGGAAATTGGATATTTTTGGGAGAGTATAAAGAGAGAGACTTTAAATAGATTAGGATGGAGAAGCAGCACATGTAGCTGTGTTGGCCTCAGATGGCTTGATGCTGCAGTGAGTTGTTGGTAGTAGTTGTAGTAGTTAGTAGCAGCATAATTTAAAAATAATTTAGCACCTTCTTTAAACATATTATTAGGTTATATTAAGCTCTCCAATTGTCAAAAAGTTGGTTCCAGGAATTTAACAAATTATAACCATTTGTAAACATTATAACCATTTGTAGCTGCTACCTGGGGTTGTTGTGACTGTCTAAGGAATATGGTTGCATCCAAGATATGATTGTTGATCCCATGCATGGAGATGCTTGGGAAATTTAGGCAGTATTTCAAAATGTTATCTCATTTGGCTCTTTTGTTAAAATTTTTACTGATTGTTGCTGTTTGACACCCCTCCCTCCTAAAAAAACGTGGACTCACGTTTGTGAGTCATGTGTGTATGAAAAGACAATTTGGAGTGGCTAAACATTGTGATTCCACAAAAGCCAAATTTGAAACTGTTTGAAAAATATTTCAACTGAAATTTTTGAACTTTTTTGAGTTATTGAATTCTTGTTTTTGAAGAAGTTTCTATTTTTTCTAGTCTTCAAACCCTGAAATACCAGGCTACGTTGGATTTGCAAATCTTCCCAATCAAGTTCACAGAAAGTCTGTTAAAAAAGGTTTTGAGTTCACATTAATGGTTGTTGGTAAGTTACATTCTTTATCTTTGTATAGCCTATTTAATATATTTCCTCAGATTGGTCCACTTTTCTATAAAAAAAAATTCACTAGTTTTAATAAATGAAACTTTTGCACATGTTTCCTCAGAGTCAGCATTTCAACAATTAATTAAGATGGTTTTTTTGAAGTGGGAGCATTTTTTTTATTTGTCACAGAAAAGTGTACCAAGGCCCAAACATTCAGATTTTATTTTATTTTTTTCTTTTGGGACTGGGTCCTTGGATGAAGCATTGGAGAAAAAATAATTTATTTTGTCTATATGCAGGAATTGCTATGTAAATCATCTGTAGGTGAATGCTGATCAAAGTCTAGGGGATGGGTATCAAAGGATACATCATGAGCAGTATGAAAAAGTCAGTTTTGTTTAATAATTTTCCAAGTTCTGTTTTTACCAATCTTTGCGGAAAGAACATCCCCTTCTTTTCCTCTTTTGGCAGAGGTGGCACTTGCCCTGGGTGCAAAATTTCAAATAAATAATCTAATGGTTTTGTAGTTTTGGAATTTTTTTTTCTTTCTTTTTTAGAGGACACAGTTGGCATTATAACCAAATTGAATCCAATATTTTAGTTTTCCTCTATCTTTATCACCATTCCTTGAAAATAAAAGTAAGTAGCAATAAAAGTAAAAAATTGCGATGATTTAGATCCCTTCCAGTTGTTCCATGAATTCCAAGACTATTATGAGAATAATTTAACACCAACACATTTCCCTTAAGAAACCTATAAATGTGTTAAAATTAATTATGCAATGCAGAGATGAAGAGGCCTTCACAAACCTAAGAGTTGCCTATCAAATCTTATTAGTGATTGCAGTGTTGGTAACCAGTAATGAAAAGTTGTTTACCTTAGGCCATTAGATCCTCCAGAGCCAGGAATGTAAAATTTGACATAATTAGTGATGGGACTTAGTAGTGGATGGGAATTAGTGATTGTGATTGGGAATTAGTGATTGGGAATTAGTAGTGGATGGGAATTAGTGATGGGACATAATTAGTGGATGGGAATTAGTGATTAGTGATTTTCCATGACTCCTATTCTCCCATAGACAAGGACTTAAGTCTCTCTCCAAGTGAGCAGACTAATTTGTTTTGTTTTATCTCCTTCATTTTTAAATGGTGATGACCAAATACTTATTCAGGGGGTTTCTTTTTAGAAACGTCTGATTTCTTTTGATTTCATTCACATTTTCTGGGCAGTTTTCCTTAATCCAACTGCCTTCCCAAAATAAATGTCTGCATAATGGAATCAACAAATATTCAAGTATTAAAGCAAAGAGTTGTCTACACACCATTCTACACAAATCAGTTTGTACCTCATTTCAGATATTTTCTTGAATTTATTTTTAATTGTTAATTTTTATTGATTTTTATCTAATTTTTTTGTATCTAATTTTGTGATGTGTTTTGCCCTAAGGGTGCTTATTTTGTAAAAGGATAACATTGCACTCAATGTTATGCTAAACTATATTCCTGGTGTTTAGGGGCTTGTTGTGGCAACTTTCAGGGTTGGAGAAGCAAAACTTTCCAAACAAAGAAATAGAATCACTATAGGCAAGGACAAAAAAGCGCATCCTTCTAAATGCATCATCTGCACTTTTCACAGTCACACCTGCTCTGAAAGATTGGATTGAACAGGCTCCACTCCTGAGAGCAGAGATTACAGTATTTCCGTTTCATTATAATATCCAATGAAATCTTAAATGGATGGAGCATGCAAGTAAAATTGTAAAATAACTGAACAATTTTTATTTTAGTATAAAAAATATAATGATTTGCATATTAGAATGAATGCATCTATGCTAACGAAAAGAATAAAAAAAGGAATTCCTGCATTGCTCTCTTGCTCAAATTTTTTCTGGTATGTGTTCCTTGGGAGTTGGCAGACAATTTTTTTAATTCTTGCTATTATGAAAGTGAAGAATTAGTTTGTCTACTAATTAATGTTTCATTCCAAAATTGTGTCCTACAGGGCTATATCCAGGATTTTTTTTGGGTGGGTGGGTGGGTTTACAAAAGGATTTTTTTAGGGGGAGGGTTACAAAAAAAACGCATCAAAAATTTGTTTACTCTTATGTTTGTTACGTGTTAATGAGTCAGACAAACATTTCGGTGGAGGGGGGGGGAGGTTCAAACCCCCTTATCCCCCCTGGATGCGGCCTTGGTGCCCTATAACATAGAAGATAATTTCTAAAACCACTTTGGCCTTCCACAACATAAACAAGAAAAACGATCAAAAATGGGGTTTTTAAAGGCCAAACGAAAATACTGAAGAAACAAACAAAGCAAATATTTCGAGAGAACAACCGCCTTCTGCTTCAGCGAGAATAAAATAATATAAACAAGGAAAATGCCAAAGAAAAAAACAAAAAACAAACATTGAAAGTCAATAAAACCAATTAAAAAATAAAAACCAGCCAAAAAAATTAAAAGATAAATAAAATTCAATAAAAGACAAAATTATAAGAATTAAATTCAAATACCTAACAACCATGAAATGAGTTATTCGCCAATATCCGTAATTTGCACAAAATCCAAAAATTCTTAACTGCCATCAGCGGATACTAACAAACACTTAGTTTGCTGTTGTTTGTTAGTATCCGCTGATGGCAGTTAAGCTTGGATTTTATGCGAATTGTGGATATTGGCAAATAACTCATTTCATGGTTGTAAGGTATTTGATTCTATTTCTTATAATTTTGTCTTTTATTAAATTTTATTTATCTTTTAATTATTTGGCTGGTTTTTTCATTGGTTCTGTTGAGTTTCCGCGTTTGTTTGTTTCTATTTTTGGGGGGGGGGGTTTCTTCGGCATTTTCCTTGTTCATATTATTTTGTTCGCGCTGAAGAAGAGAGGCGGTTGTTCTCTCGAAGTATTCGCTTTGTTTGTTTCTTCAGTATTTTCGTTTGGCCTAATATGTACATTACCTTATCGTGGTAAAGCTTAACAACGGTAAAGTAGCGTCGATTGGGGAGAGGGGGGGGGATTTGCTATTCTAGAATTTTGTTGAAATTCGTAATTTTAAGCTCCTAATCTGAAATTGCTATATAATGACAAACAGCCTCATAATTCACACAGGGGCGAAATATGTGGAAACAAAGTTGACTTTATTAGTAAAGGTTTAAGTGAATGTAGTTGATAATTTTTAATTGCTTATATTCTTCTTACATAAGTAGTGAGAAATTTTGTTGACGAAATCAGTAAACAAGTAACTACATTTTTACTAAAAAGTAAAAATTTTTTTGTAAATAAATTAGTTTTGATTCA
>NC_142796.1:73914317-73999833 GCF_049724085.1 Artemia sp. Qi Xiang Cuo | reverse complement strand
TGCTTTTTAGAGTTTCAATTACTATCGGGTAGAGTCGCTCCTTACTTACAGTTCTGAAATTCTAAGACCTTAGGAAAAATCCAAAACAATGGCACCCTGGCAGCCGTATCTACGATTTTTGTTCAGGGGGGGGGGTTACTAATTTTTGACTTTTTTGGGGGGGGGGGTTACTAATTTTTTACTCAGTTTTCGACTAATTTTACTGATTTTTACCTAGGTTTTACTAATTTTCGACTTATTTTCGAGTCGGTCAAAAATTTCAGAGGGGGGGGGGTTCAAACCGGGTAACCCCCCCCCCCCCCTGGATACGGCCTTGCACCTTGGTGACAATTTCCCTCTTACCAGATCATTAAATTTAGTACTGAGCTTCATTGAACAGTAAGCTAGGAGATATTTGGGTGTCGGTATTGTTCTTTAACAAGGACTCCTTTCTTTAGGAGCCAGAGATACATGTCTCCCATGCATGCATCTTTAGGGAATATTGCCAAAACAGTTAATTATTTTTTTCTGTTTTGACATAGAATTGGAGGCTAATTAATTTCCCGGCTTAGATAGATGAAAAAAAAAAAAAAAACAAAAAAAACAAACAAACAAAAAAACGTTGTTTCACTGGGTAGCTAGAGATTTAATCTTTCCTAGTGGAGAGAAAATTCCGGACTTATTTTACTTTTTTTTTATATTTCCCTTTCAAAGTTATTTAATCTTTCTTGTCACGAAATTATTATCCTTTAGCGTTTCCTCAAAAGACATCACTACTACTACTATAATAATAACTCATTTTTGGTCAAAAATCACTAAAGAATCAGCAGTATAAAGCCGTGCATTTCTTTGCTAAATGAATCCAGGGGTTGCCACTACTCAAAGGATAATGCCTTAAGAAACAAAAATTTCAGCCACAAAAGTGGCTGAATGTATTAAATCTTTATTCATTTTTATTTATTCTCTTTTTTTTACCGAGGTACTTCGTATGGAAAGAGATGTAGAAACTTCAGATGGAGCTTAGACTGAAAATTGAACGCTCTAGTGCACTTTTCAAGAGACGAAAGTGATTGGAGGGCAACCAACCCCCTATGAAACACTTTTCCCCCAAAGAATATCCAATCAAAATTTTCCAAATTAATAAAAAAAAAACTTCCAAGAAACAATGGGACTGCCCTTTGATTACTTTTGACTCTTAAAACAGGAACTAGAACTTTCAATTTCAAACACAATGAATCCCCCCCCCCCCAAAAGTTAATAAGAACACCCCTTCCACAAAAAACCTTATATGTTAACAATGGGCAACTTGCATGAGTTGCAGCCCTAGCCCCGGGAGCAGTGGGGGTTTGTTAACCCCAGAGTTATAGTTATTTCACTTTTGGACTATTTTGAACAAAATAGATATTTCAAAATTTTGATTGGACGCATTTGGGAGAAAAGGGGCGTGAGGGGGGGGGGTCTGGTTGCCCTCCGATAACTCTTGACTCTTAGAAAGAGAACTAGAAATTTCTATTTAAAATCAAATGAGCTTTCCCCGAAGTATATACGACCACCCCTTCCATAAAAACCTTATATGTTAGCAATGGACAGCTTGCATAACTTACAGCCCTTGCCCTTGGGGTTGTGGGGGGTTTAGTGAACTCCGGAGGCATAATTATTTGATCTTTAGACTATTTTGAACAAAACGGCTATCTCAAAGTTTTGATCAGATGCAATTGGGGGTACGAGGGCGTGGGGGTGCTAGTTTCCCTCTCATAACTGTTGACTATTAAAATGGCACTAGAACTTCCTAATTCCAAAGGAAAGAGCCCTTTCGAGGTTTATACGACAACCCCTTCCATGTGAAGTGCCTCTGGGAAAAAAGTAATAAAACAATGAAGCTAAAAGATTTTATTATTTATCTAAATTTGCACATGTAATCTTTATGTTTGCTATGATCGTTAATTTCAATTTCTGCTCGTTTTGGGGTTCATTTATTCTTTAATAGTAATTTCTGGTCGTTTTGAGTTTGAAATATAATAGGAATTAATTTTTACATGTCCCGAGTTTAATATGGCTCTTTACTTTTCTTTGAAAAACTTATGTTTATGCAATTTTTCTTAATTAGTTTCTGTTCGTTCTTATTACCGAAGTTTTTTATTGGTTTGTAAAAACGAGTATTTCTACAATTTTTTCACGTCTTAGAGTTAAAAAATAAAATATACGATTATTTTATTAGTTACCTGTTGAATTGTATTATCGTTGGAACTTGTTTCTGCTTATTTGTTGAAATTTATACGACCAGGTCGTCCATAAGAACCTTATATGCCCTCGAGGCATGACTTTGGATGCATTTGGGGAAAATAGGGCGAAGAGGGGGCTACTTGCCCACCAATCACTTGTGACTCTTAAAAAGGGAACTATAAATTTCAAATTGCAATTAAATGAGCCTCCTCTAGAGACAAGGCCACTCATTCCATTAAAACCTTATATGCCTTCGGAGCATAACTTACATTTCTTACCCCCAGGCTCTGGGGGATTATGTCGATCCCGGAGTTTTTGTTAGCTGATCTTTGGACTATTCTGAACAAAATGGCTATCTCAAATTTTTGATCCGGCGCTTGGGGGGAAAAGAGGGCGTGGGGGTGGGGGTATTTACTCTCCTCCACTATTGAATCTTGAAGAGGGAACTAGAACTTTGAATTTGCAATCAAATGAGCCACCTCCAAAGTTTATACGACCACTCCTTCCCTAAAAAACTTATATGCCCCCGGGACATAACTTGCAACACTTGCCCTTGGGCTTCAGGGGTTGTGTCAGACCCGAAGTTTTGTTATATGATCTTTGGGCTATTTTGAACAAAATGGCAATCTCAAAATTTTGTTCGGATGCATTTGGGAAAAAGAGGGTTTGGAAGGAGGGGGGGTAGTTACCCTCCAATAACTTTTGAATCTTAAAAAGGGCACCTGAACTTCTAATTTCAATCAAATAACACTCCTTCAAGAGGGTATGTTTAGAGGATATTGAACTAAATCCAACACACTAAATGCATGTAGATTGTCAAAAGGGTGCATTAGAATTATCTCAGGAAAGACTAAGAACATTAAGTTGAAACTTGCAGGGTATGTTGAAGGGGGATTTGAGCTAACCAAAAGGCACTAAGAGTTCCACTAAGTGTATCACTACGATTTCCGCTATTATTGAGGCTAATGGTATTAAGCTGAAACTTTCAGGGAATACTTAGGCGAAGTTTCAACCAAATCAAAACACCGCATGTGCAGGCAGGTTGCCAAAAGAACATATGAACAATACCATAGGAATGCCTTAAAGCATTAATACGAAACTTTCAGGGTAATTAAAGGGGATCTTGAACTAACCAAAAAACATTATGTGCATGCTACCGTTGTTGCTACAACTACTTCTACTAAGGCTAAGGGTATTAAGGTGAAACTTTAAAGGAATATTTAGGGGTTAAACTAATAAAAATGTGCTATGTGCATGTTACTAATACGACTACCAGTAGTACTACAACTACTGCTACTGGTTGTAGTACTGCTGTTACTAAGGCTAATGAAGGTGAAACTTTAAGGGATTGTTGAGGAGCATTTACTACTAAATCAAAACACACTACGAGCATACAGGTTACCAAAAGGGCGCATCAGCAATATCACAGAAACGGATTAAAACATCAAGTTGAAACTATCAGGGGATAAGGAGGGGGTATTGAACCAGACCAAAAAGGCACAATGTGAATACTTTCATTGCTACTACTACTAATACTACTACAGCTATCATTACTACTACTCCCAATGCTCCAGCCATTACTTCTGCTACTAATGCTAAGGGTTTTAGGTAAAACTTTCACGGAAAGATAAGGGTGATATTGAACTAAATCAAAACACATTATGTGGATGCAGGTAGTCAAAATGGCACATCAACAACATCTAAAAAAAATGCTTAGAGCATTAAGAACAAGCTTTCAGGGTATGTTGAGAGGGCTGAACTGAACCAAAATAAACGATGTACATTCGGATCATCAAAGGGGTGTAATAACAATATCCCAGCAAAAAGCAAGCCTTTGGGTATTAAGCAAAAACTTTCAGGACGACTGATGATATTACCCACTTTTGCTACTGCTTCTACTACTATTACTACTACTATTGAACTAAATCAAAATAATTTAAGTGCATCCAGATTGGCAAAATGGCATAGATGGGATATCTCAGGACTGGAATAGAGTATGAAGTAAGGATTTTAGGGAAAAGCTTATATTGCTTTAAAACTAGATCAAAAGCCCCTATGTGCATGCTGGTTGTCAATAAGAACATTTCAGCAACATCTCATTAACGACTGAGGGTATTAAGTTGAAACTTGCAGGGCTAGTGGTATTACTACTTCCACTACTACAATTGAGCTAAATCAAAATGTTTGAAGTCCATCCAGGCGGTGGCGGAATTTCGCGTCAAAATCCTGGGAGGGGGGGGGGAGGGGTTCAAAGTCGGAGCAAATTTTGCCAAATCAAGTGAAAATGACGGTAAAAACTGAAAAATGAGTCATATATTACCATAAAGGCAAAGATATACTAAAGAAAACTGGCCTGTTCCTCTGGATACTAGAATTATGCAGGCTTATCTTAATTTGGCAAGATTTTTTTTGCAGAAACCAAATTTTTAGCAGGAAGGCAAACTGAGGTCGGGGGGGGGGGGGGCAAACTTGGGTCTGGAAAGGGGTGGGGCAGTTGCCTCCTTAGCAAATAGCAAATTATGCCCCTGCGTCCAGGTTGTCAAAATAGCATAGATACAATGTCTACTGAATAGGGTATTAAGCTTTATTTTTCAGGAAAAGTTGAGGTGTAAAACTAAATTAGAACATACTATGTGTATCCAGGTTTTCAAAAGGGTGTATAAGCAATATCCCAGAGACAGTTACGACTGTTATGTTAGAACAAAGATAATGTAAATTTTCGACCATATTTTTGAATGTTTTTTCCCGCATCTTCAATCCGAAGCGTTGTAGAGCAACAATTGTTAAAAATTATTGCAAAACTTCGTCCAACATATAAATTGTGAGCCAAAATCGGGATTCTTATAGAGAAAAACCAAAAGGATTCGAAATAGTCTTTTCTTAACTAATTAAAAAGACTATGTCAATTAAAAACGAATAGAAATTAATTAAAAAAGATGTTTTCCACAAAAGGAGTTTTTCAAAGAAAAGTAAAGATTTACATTAAACCAAAGATTAGCAAAAATACAGTCAAAGAATTTTTCAGGTTTAAAACTAGCTTTAATCACCATCAATAAATAAATGAAACCCAAAACGAACAACACTATAAGGATTACTAATAACTACTACTAACAACTCGATGCAGCGCAGAACCACCTGAGGCCAACAAAGCTTCGCACGCTCCACCTCCATCCCAATCTATTCAAAACCACCCTCTTTAAACCCTCCCCTGAAGCTCCAATTTCATTTTAATCTTTTCCTATGATAGTCTCCAACCCCAACCAGGGACGACCTGCTTTTCGTTTGAACCTAGACGGTCTGCCGAAAAAGACTATCTTTGGCAATCTGTCATCCTTCATTCGTAGTACGTGCCCTGGCCATCACTACAATTTCTCTCATTATAGTCCTAGAAAGCGGGATTGAACCACACTTTTCGTACAGCGTCTTGTTTGACAAACCGCCCGTCAGTAGGGTACCTAAAACAGTGCATAGGCAATTTCTCTGGAAAACATCTAGCAAATCTTCCTCCGTTTTTCGGGGCAACCATGGTTCAGAACCATACTTGACCACTATCGTCGCTGTAGCTTCCAAAATTCCAATCTTTGTTCGCAGAGTCATTTTTCTATTTTTCCAAACTTTTTTCAGTTGTGAAAACTACCCTGGGCCTTGGCTATTCTACCTTTAACATCTCCAATACCCTCACCGTCTTTGCTAATAATTCTATTTATGCAAGACAAGTTGTCCACTTGATCGATCTTCTCGTTACCCGGTATCACCTTTTCAATTTCACTTATTCCTAGTGTTAGCGACTTAGTCTTCTTAAAATTAGTTTTCAAACCTATTCTTACACCCTGAACTAGCAAAACCTCTAAAAGTTCATTCATTTTGCTAACACTTTCATCTAGGATACTTAAATCTTCGGCATATTCTTAGCCCAGGAGACTTTTACTTCCTCATTTCATTCCATGTTCTCCCTTTGCCTTTGCTGTGCTCCTTAAGACAAAGTCCATAAAAATGATCTCTATAAATGGGATAGTACAACAGCCTGTTTAACTACTGATTTAATAAGAAACCACCTTCTAATCTTATTTCCTATCTTAACCGCAACAATGTTATTCTCGTACATAGCACTAATAACTTTAATGTGTCTGTCAGATATATAATCCAAAATTATAAAGAATTTTAGGAATGATTATCAGTATATATGTTAAACTGTCAATCCACATTCATTTATCCAGTAGTCTTAGTTATGGTGATAATGTTCTTACGATATGAGAAATAAAACACATAGCTTAAAAAAGGATCGTTTTCAGTAAAGTGCCAATTAAGTTCTTGTCTTTAGAATACACAGGGGGCGTCAGCCCTTCTTCTTAGTTTCTGTTCGTTTTGGGTTTCATTTATTTATTGATGGTGGTTTATGCCAAGTTTAAGCCTGAAAGAATATTTGACTGTATTTTTGCTCATCTTTGGTTTAATGAAGCTCTTTAATTTTCTTTAAAAAACCTATTTTGTGGAAAAAGTTATTCAAATTAATCTTTCATCTAAAAATGAAGCAAGGAAAAATAAAGATTAGGAATAACAGAAGCTAAAACCCTTACCTGGTGATTGTGAAAACGGACTAGCGGCAACAGGTGAAGGCACAGAGAAAGGGCTAAAATGGTCTGGTCCCATAAAAGATACTGCTGGTGATTGACCAAAATGCCCTGGAGATGGTTGTGATATAAAGGCCGGACTTGGTACAATTCCTTCTGCTGGTGACGGTGCAGGGTGGCTAATAGATGGTGGAGATGCTAATGGAAACACATTTCCAGCAGAACTTGGGCCGTAATAATGGCCTTGAGAGTGAGGACTAGCTGGATTTTGCAGAAAAGAACTTCTTTGTGAAGGCGAGCCTAAAAGAATTGTAGTAAATTATTGAACAGCGGTTTGAATCCATCCTTTTCCGGTTGTATTAGAAAAAACCATCTAAAATAGTGACGATTTTCAATGGATCAAGTAGAGCCAATCTACCAGCAACTAACGGTGTATAATGGTTCATCTGCCTTTCACTTCAGCATTATTATCAAGGTAAATGACATTGAAAACATTCGTCTAAATCTCGTTTTAAACCCAAATGAGGGTTAATCTTGAACCTTCATGGTGTAGCTATCAAATATAGCATATATTATAGCCATTCTAAAGATATATTAATTTTTTCGATGTTTTTAACTGCATTTTCCAAATAAAATCATGAAATAACGGCAATGACAGATGTCTTACTATTTATTAGTAACAATATTCAATAAAAACATAATTTAGAATGCCTCGGAAGTGGTACATTTAGTTTAGTACCTCTGCACAGGACAGCTTTTTATCACCTTCCTACACAACTACATGTATATATATATATATATATATATATATATATATATATATATATATATGTATATATATATATATGCATTATATATATATATATATATATATATATATATGTGTATATATATATATATATATATATATATATATATATATATATATATATATATATATATACATACATATATATACATACATATGTATATATATATATATATATATATATATATATATATATATATATATATATATATATATATATATATATATATATATATATATATATATATATATATATATATATATATATATATATATATATATATATATATATATATATATATATATATCTATATATCTATATCTATATCTATATATATATATATATATATATATATATATATATATATATATATATATAGTATATATATATATATATATATATATATATAACATTGCTTACATGACAGTCTGGTCTATATTGATTCTCATTTTTCACTTATCTTCAAACCGCAGACAATGTGGGCTAACTTCTTGATGTCTTGACATGCCTTTAGTCACTATATCACTATGTCTTTTTTCACTATGAAATACATATCGCCGAAACTTTATTGTTTAAACAAAGGCATTGGAAACACTGATGACCTTATCCACGCCAAAATCCCAAACCCAATTATCATAACTATCATTTTCAATTTTGGTAAGTTTTGACTCCACTGTCGCTTATCTTCTAACCCCCATTTTGTTTCTTCTTCATTTTGGATTTTCATTACTTTAGACAATTTGTCAACGCCCTTTGGTTTAGCTACTCTTATTGGTCTTGTTTTAAATAACGGTCCAAGTTGTAGATTTGTTAATTGTTCAGATGGTGGGAAAAAAACTTCTTTTTCTTCCAACGAATTATCATTTATAACACTTGTAAATTTCCGTTTTTTGGGTCTTGTCTCATTTGATAGTCCAGGTTGTTGATTTTCACCCATTGTGAATATAATTTGTTCGGGCTGTTCTCGTGGTCTTATCACGTTTGACAGTTCAGGTGGTTCCAAAGAATTATCATTTTAATTGTCATCGCTATCATTTTCAATTTTGGCACGTTTTGATTCTCGCTGTCACTTATCTTCTAACCA
This sequence comes from Artemia sp. Qi Xiang Cuo, assembly GCF_049724085.1. Lineage (NCBI taxonomy): Eukaryota > Metazoa > Arthropoda > Branchiopoda > Anostraca > Artemiidae > Artemia > Artemia sp. Qi Xiang Cuo. The sequence continues at coordinate 73,991,167 of NC_142796.1, read as the reverse complement.
CAATTTTGTTTCTTCTTCATTTCGAATTTTCATTACCCCAGACAATTCGCCAATGCCCTTTGTGCTAGCTGCTCTTATTTTTCTAGTCTTACATGATAGTCCAGGTTGTAGATTTTTTAATTGTTCAGGCGGGGGGACAAAAACTTCTTTTTCTTCCAACGAATTATAATCTATAACACTTGTAAATTTTCGTTTTTTGGGTGTGCCTCTAGATAAGTTTTTCATACTGATAAGTCTTTTCATACGGCGGTCTTTTCAGAGATATTTGATTATTGAAGCACATCTGGTTTTAACATTCGATTGTGTACTAAGTTTCAAACTTTTGGATTTCTTTTTTAAGGTTTCTGAATTGTTGTAATCCATTGTTGAAATATATAAAAAGTATTTTTGAAATTAAGAGTTTTTTGCTCTTTCAGCAGTTTAATGTCTTTTCATACTGTATCTTTTCAAAGATATTTGATTACTGAAGCAAGTCCGATTTCTCACCCCAAATGTCTACTAAACTTCAAACTTTTGGTTTTCTTTTTTAAGGTTTTTGAATTGTTGTAATCTCTTGTCAAAATATATACAAATATTCTTACAATTACCAGTATTTTCCACGTAAGTGTGACAACGTCAGTGCAATACTGCAACGACGTATACAAAACAACGTCACTGACACGAATCTTTTTTCCAAAATCAAGGCTCTTAACGAATTTTTTCAAACTTCTGACCTATCAAACTTCTATACTGTTCTATATCAAACTTCTAGATCGTTCTTTTTAGGCGAGAATATCCCAGGTTACCAATTTTTCCGAAAAAAGTGATGGAGCCGTTTTCGAGAAAAAATAAATAAAAAAACATACGATTATTGCTCATTTATAATGATAGTTTATATATATATATATATATATATATATATATATATATATATATATATATATATATATATATATATATATATATATATATATATATATATATATATATATATATATATATATATATATATATATATATATATATATATATATATTATATATATATATAAGTATATATGTATATTCATATATATTTAAACGAGCAAAAATTTTCTTCAGAACGGCTCGACATTTTTAATAAAAATTGGTACCCTGGAATTTTCTAGGCTGAAAAAACGATCTAAATGGATCATGAGTTTAAGGAAATCCGTTTAAAATACCCATTTTAAACGGATAGTGACTTATCTAGGATATTTTTATGTCATTTTTTAAAAAAGAAATACAAACCGCTTTTCTTGAAAAGAAAATTGCTCCGTCATATCTTTCTTTTTCGAAACTGTGAAATTTTAAGGCCACATGAACCCTTTAGCTCCTGGATCGACCAACAATCCATGGGAGCTTCGAGAATCTGACTCCCTCATTGCTTCAGCTTGAAAATAACTAACATTTTAAATGTGGAAAGAACAGAATAACACGTTTTAAATGTGGTTCAGAAATGCGATGACATGTTAAATGTGGTTCAGAACAAAGGAAAGGTACCAATCTTTGTGAAATGAAAAATCGCCAAGAAGATTCATGAAGTTTTGGATTAAATATTCAGTTGTGGTATAAGGTCTAAGCCTTTTAAATTCTATTTAAATATTAGAGAAATTTTGTCATTATCATATGACAAAGGTAACTTAATAATATATATAATATAAATAAATACAATAAATATAATATAAAAATATAATATAATATAATTAAAAATATATAATATTAAAAATGTGAATATAACAAAAAAATGAAACCAAGCGTGCTAATTCGGGTGAAGAGCTGAAGATAGAATTAAAATTCTTTACATCCTTCAGATCACGCTCGACAAATTGTATAACCCGGTGCGATCATTTTAAACGTATCTTTAGTTTTGTTGAAGACTAAATTTTTTTAACCTTTGCCACGAAAGGGACCAGGGCGAACAAATCGTGCTGAGTCCTTGACCTCATATATTCTGCCAGCAGTTCGTAAATTAACGCCAAATTTGGCTGGAGGTTCTGTTTGTTCATCTTAAAACCACTTACAAAACTTCATTGAGGTTGTTTCTCTCCTTCATGTGCTTGTACTTGGTAATCGTGGAATATTTCCTGATTCATTAAAGTCAGCTACCCCAGTCTCCACACAGAAAAATCACCGATAAGATCCTAGTAATGCAGATTATTTTCATCCATTACCTTTGGCTCAAAATGTTTTTAGTTTCACCGTCGGTCCTGAATTGATCTCTAACCACTTTTAACTGGATTTTTATTACATGCTTTAATATTATTTTTGACCAATCAACTACATATAACAGAAAAAGAGTCTATTGGCAAAGCAGTCCTTGCCAATGAAATAGAGTATTTGTTTCACAAAGATTCAAAAACCCTCACCTTTCAACCTAATAAATTAACTAAGAACTTCCGCACTATAAAAAAGAAAAGAAATTCAGCTTTTAGGTTTGATGGCATTCCCTGTGATTCAGCAGTAAAAACAAAAGTTTTTTTTTTAAAGAGATCCGTGGCTCCGGCATTACCATCTCCAGATAATGTAATAACATATGTTAATTTGTTATTTAGGTATTCAGATTTAAACGTTTAAATAACATTTAAATAACCTCTAGATATCTAAACCAAGCAACGTCTTCCATTAGAAATACAACTGATACATTTATATATTTTTTCGCTTGATCAAATGTAACCTTGATTTTTGCTCATATAAATTTCTTACATGGACAAAGGTCTTCAGACCAGTTCTTAGAAATTGCAAATGGAGCAAATATTTTAAACCCTTTTGCAATAATCTTTTTGGAAGAATCAATTAAGTAAAAAATATAGAATGAAGGTAAATAATGTAGCTTCATTTTGGTGTATCATAAATACCATTTTCAGGTAGTATTTGATTAGAGCTGGCACATTTTATGCCAACCATTCCCCCGTGTGCTATATTTCTTATCAAGCAAATATATACCTTCAAATATGAACCGAGGGTTAAAACGATAAGGACACTTTTCTGCTTTTCTCCAAGAAGTGTGTTGAAAACATAAATAGGTAAAACGATAAGAGAATTACGGTGCTAGACTAAGGAGCAAATGAATAGCCACTAAAAAAAATACCTCGGATGGCAGAGTTGACACCATCAGTTTCGATCAGTGGACTTGGCGGATTGTCATCTTCACTCTGTGATCTTCTGTCATAAAAGGTGCATTGCTCGTCAGCGTACTTTAGTAGGAAGGACTGGAATATGAACAAAAATACTTTCAGAACATGTCGAGATAATCAAAACCAATAACATTTCTATTTATTCCATACCACAAAAATGTGCTTCTATCTAGAGATTAAATAAAAAAAAACAATTTTTTTTAACTGAAAGTAAGGAACGACGTTAAAACTTGAGACGAACAGAAATTATTCCGTATATGAAAGGAGCTGGGCCCTCCTCAACGCCTCACTCTTTACGCTAAAGTTTTTTATTGTTTAAAAAAATAGAGTGGTGAGAAATTCACACTTAAGCGTAAAGAGCGAGGCGTTGAGGAGGGCCCAGCTCCTTTCATATACGGAATAATTTCTGTTCGTTTTAGGTTTTGACGTAGTTCCTTACTATCAGTTAAAAAAAACTTGTTTTTTTTTATTTAATTTCTGAACGTTTTTGAATTAATGCAGGTTTTGATTTTGGCTCACCGTACATGAATAATTAAAACGAAATTTGAATATTAATTTTACTTTTTTTTTGGTTAAATGGCTTCCTCGAAAGTTGTTTAATTTTATTTACGAACGTTTTCATTAGTAATAAATATACTTAATTTACGAATTAACTTACGTAACGAACTTCTACATTAATTGATTTTTAATGCGTATATTAGGGTGTTCGCCCCCTAGTCAATACTTTGCTCTTTAAGCTAAAGTTCGAATTTTGTTCCGATTCTTTAAAAATGACCCCTTAATTACAAAGGCCGTTAATTAGAATAAATAGCTCTTATGAAAGTACTAAAAAATCTTTGGCTTAAAGAGCGACGTATTGACTAGGGGGTGAACCCAATCATATACATAATATTTTCTGTTTGTTTTAAGTTTTGATGTTGCTCCGTATTTTCAGTTGAAAAACTTGTTTTTTTTTATTTAATTTCTGACTTTTTTTTTCTTTAATAATGCTGGGAAATCCGGCGCCCCCTTCATAGCAATGTCCCTTCTCCCAAAAAAACTTCCTTCATGGAAAGATCCTCCCATATAACCCCCGACCCACCCCCCACCTACCAGAAAAAATCCCCCCTGAATACGTCTGTATATTTCCCAATAACCAACACTATATGTTAACATTGGGTACAGTTCATAATTTTCAGCCCTCACCCCGGGGATTTCGGGGGATTAAGTCATCCTAAAAGACACATTTATCATATTTTCGACCATGCTGAACAAAATGGCTATCTCAAAATTTTGATCGGGTGACTTTGGGAAAAAAATGAGCGTAGGAGGGGACCTAGTTGCCCTCCTTTTTTTGGTTACTTAAAAAGGGCACTAGAACTTTTAATTTTCGTTCCAATGAGCCCTTTCACGATATTCTAGGACCACTGGGTCGATACGATCACCCCTGGGAAAAAAAACAAAAACAAATAAACACGCATCCGTGATCTTTCTTCTGGCAAAAAATTCAAAATTCCACATTTTTGTAGATAGTTGCTTGAAACCTCTACAGTAGGGTTCTCTGATACACTGAATATGATGGTGGGATTTTCATTAAGGTTCTATAACTTTTAGGGTGTCTTTCCCCCTTTTTCTAAAATCAGCCAAATTTTCTCAGGCACGTAACTTTTGATGAATAAGAATAAACTTGATGAAACTTATATATTTGAAATCAGAATTAAAGTCTGATTCTTTTGATGTATCTATTGGTATCAAAATTCCGTTTTTTTAGAGTTTCGGTCACCATTGAGCCGGGTCGCTCCTTACTTACAGTTCGTTACCACGAACTGTTTGATTATGCGCCATATTAGGTGCTCTAGCGATATAATTATTTTTCGAAGCTGTTCTGTTACATAACATTCCAAAGATATTAAAGCACATTAAACTAGCAATTTTGCGTAAGAAATACTAGGTAACAAAAGGCACTTTTCTGTGAACCAGTTCTACTAGAATCGGTAGCTTTGTTATTGTGAGTATTCCGTGATATACCAAAAAATTAATAAGAATACAAATTTACTTCCCCACCTGAAACAACTCAAACAGTGGCCTAAAAAGACCATCCACCCAGAAAAGATGCTGAAATCCCCCTCCTATAAGGGTCAGATCTATGTATACTTTTGCATACTAAACATAGCTTAATATTCAGAACAAAATTACATGTCAATATCTGGTTAGGCTGCCAATGCTTGAGATAATAATTAACCAAGATTTACTGAGGCCAGACTCAATACACCTAAAGAGCTAGACGGAGAGATATAATACAAAAAACAGGCGAAAAAGAAATACAACAGAGAGAGAGAAAGAGACAGAGAGAGATAGAGAGAGAAAGAGAGAGAGAGAGAGAGAGAGAGAGAGAGAGAGAGAGAGGGGTAGCTCTTCTCTTAATAAATAAATGTTTCTAAAATGTTGACTTCTTAAGCTATTTTGCGAGAGGGAGAGGGAGAGAGAGAGAGAGGGAGGGAGAGAGAGAGGTAGCTCTTCTCTTAATAAATATATTTGTTTCTAAAATGTTGACTTCTTAAGCTATTTTGCGAGAGAGAGAGAGAGAGGGAGAGAGAGAGAGAGAGAGAGAGAGAGAGAGAGAGAGAGAGAGAGAGAGAGAGAGAGAGAGAGAGGGAGAGGAGAGAGAGAGAGGGAGGAGGGAGAAGAGAGAGAGAGAGAGAGAGAGAGAGAGAGAGAGAGAGAGAGAGAGAGAGAGAGAGAGAGAGAGAGAGAGAGAGAGAGAGAGAGAGAGAGAGAGAGAGAGAGAGAGAGAGAGAGAGAGAGAGAGAGAGAGAGAGAGAGAGAGAGAGAGAGAGAGAGAGAGAGAGAGAGAGAGAGAGAGAGAGAGAGAGAGAGAGAGAGAGAGAGAGAGAGAGAGAGAGAGAGAGAGAGAGAGAGAGAGAGAGAGAGAGAGAGAGAGAGAGAGAGACAGAGACAGAGAGAGAGAGAGAGAGAGAGACTTACCCTTAAGCATTGAGTCGGGCTGAACTCTTCAACAGCTTTGCTTCTATCGAAACAACTATGGGCCCCATCTTTAATACTAACCAATCGCCCAGGCAGTAGACGAATGTCCAAACAATAAGTAGCATTAAAAGCCAATCTAAAATGATTTGAGCTCTGTACCATCAAAGTAAAAGGTACAGTTGATCCCACTCTGCTGAGGTGTGGAATAGCATGCAATTTGGAAATTGATCTTAAAGGGTCATATGATTCTAAGAGGAGACGAATAAACGCAGTGATGTCCGAGTTCCGCGCAAAATCGGCTTCAACACAATCTCGAATTATATGGTGTGGATTTGATAGCTTTTTTGTACTGCTTGCAAAATTAATCATGTAAGATCGAGTTGCTTGTCGCCACGTTAAAGTAGCGCTGCAGCACATACCTGGACCGTATAAAATGATAAGCCGTCGATAGTTAAACGATTTTACTTTTATCTCGTTTGAATGAGGATTGGATTCAAGAAATTTCCCTAAGTCAAATGCTAGTCGATACATCCTAATTATATGATTCCAATCTGTTATCAAAGTTTCAACAACTTTTGATGCTTCATCTGCTGCCTCGTAGCCTGAAAAGAACAGACATCAAGCTTAAGTTTAGCACACACAAAAATCCACAAAAGATGTTAACTTAAATAGTAGACGAGTAAACAACAAGATCTAAATACAAATATGATAATAATGAATAAATTTGCACGTGCGAAAACATCCAAACAGGGGAAAGAAAATACACAACGTGCAACATGTAATATCTGGCCTTAAAATATCCACGTCTTAATTTTAATAAACAAAAATCTTTTAGGAAAGTTTTCCACTCTGAAGAGAGACAAATTATTAAGGAAAAAGGAAAGTGAACAGGAGAGAAAGTGAACAAAACAACCTTTAGGGGCAGGGAAATATCAATCTGATCAAACATGGCCGACCCGATTCCACCGTGTCTTAATCCGCCTGCCTGATGTCATACGATTATTAGCTTTCTTTGCTATGAAAGCTCTTACAAAGACTTTCATATTGCTAGCCGATTCCTTTTATAATTTCACGTGCACGGTATACCAGCAAAAATAACAGGGAAAGTCTTCCTTCTTTCTTTGTAAAATGAAAAAACTGTTTCCTAAAACGTACTTCTATACTTATACTGTGTTCTAACGTCACTCATCTGTTTCGATATTTCGAAAGGACTACTTTTATGAACATTCTTTTTTTTGCATTCTTGTCCGCTTTTAATTCAATATGTATGACTATTCTAAAATTGAGGGAAAGAGGGCTGCTCACTCCCCTTCTAGCCCTTACGCAAAACTTCACTTTTACATTACAATGGTTTAAAAATGAAAATGACCTCTGATTTTCTATTGGTAGGGGGATCTGAAATGTCAAAAATTATCTTTTTAGTTATGATGTGTCCTTTTTTCCAGCAGTAGGTTCATTGGACAAGTATTGCTTTTGGAGGAGAATACCGAACTCGTCCACCTTTGCACAGATAATCATAATTTTGAATGTGATCTTATTTGTGACTAAAAATATTTATGTAAGAAAAGCAGTGCTATTCTCCGATTAGCATGAACAATTCACCCTTGTCTGGTCATATATACTATCTCTTTAAAGGAGCAATAATTATTTATGTATTTATTTACTTTTTCTCGAAAACGACTTCATATTTTTTTCAGGGAAATAGGCATCCTGGGATTTTCTGGTAAAAGAAAAGGATCTATATAGGTCAGAAAATTGAAAAAATTCGTTAAAAGCCTTGATTCTGGAAAAAAATATTCATGTGAGTGACGTCATGTTTATGAATTCATTCAAGAGCATACATACGTCATATTGGCCTCAGTAGTAGTCGTATCGTTTTTAGTGTCTATGACGCAGGCAAAATTACACAAAAAACGAATGATTGACAAGAAAAAATCATATGATTAACGTCATATTTATGAGTACATTTCAAAAGAATAAATTATGTCACTACCCCCCTCCCCGCAAAGAGTGAACGTATCGTTTTTATATCTATGAAACATGCGACATTGCAAAAGGAATATAGCTAAGTATAAAACACCAAGTTTCCGTTTACAAAAGGCGTTTCAAGTAGTTTCATAATGCCTAGAGGACAATTGAACAACCTAGACCATCAAACGTAACAAGACCAATCTGAGCAGCTAAGGTAAAGGGCACTAAAAAAATCTCGAAACAAATGATAAACGCAAATGAAGAACAAGTATATACAGTCAGAATACTTTCGTCAGCAACAGTTACAATTAGTCAAAAACCTAAGTAAAGAACACAGAAACATACGGTTCAAATATACGCGGCAGGAAGAACTAAAACTACTCAAAAACAAAGTTGAATAACAAATAAATATGTGGCTAAAAGATATACCACAAAGAGAACAAGGAAATGTACGGTTAAAAGAAATGTACGGTTTACAAGCAATCGCGAGAAAACGAGTATCAGAACACCTTTTCATCTTCCCTTATTCAAAGCCTTAGCGACTTTGTCTTCTTAGCATTAATTTTCAAACCTATTCTAGCACCCTGAGCTCGCAAACCTCTTAAATTTTATTCATTTTGATCTCACTTTTGTCTAGAATGCTAAAATCATCACCATAATCTAAGTTCAGGAAAGTTATTCTTCCTCACTTGATTCTATTTGATACGGTGTTCTCCCATTACCTTTCCTGTGTTCCTTAAGACAAAGTCCATCATAACGATCAAAATAAATTGGATAGAACACAACCATGCTTAACTCATAATTTAATACCAAACCAGCTTCTAACCTCATTTGCTACCTTAACCCTTTTCTTATTCTCATTAAACTTAATGAGTAGGGCAAATTATTAAAGATAGATAACTGAGTGATTAAAAATTTTAAAATAAGGCAGTAGTGTTGCTAACAGACTATTACCTTAATTTGCCCTTCAGAGCAAAATAAGATCCAATGTTGTATCTGTTCTGCTCCAAACAGATCCAATTATGTGGTTGAATCAGCTAGTTTTACTAGAATTTGAGCTGATAATTATATTAGTTGTCATTCAAAAATCAATTTTGCTGGCTGAGGACAAAATGCTGGCTAAGGACAAAATGTTACTACTTTGTGCAACTTTTTGTGAATCTTTCTTGGGTCTTGTCTGACTTTTGATGCTGGAATATCCACCTTGAACTACTATCACGGTGAAAAGGTAACTGAACAAAAAAACCCGACAATGAATGGCAATTTGAGTCCAATTTATAATGAGCTTATTAATTCGGATTTTACTCTTTTGCATAATATTATTTCGCAACCTAATACAATTTTAGATTATACCAGACCTGGTGAGCAATTCGCTTTTAAAAAAGCATTAAATAAAATGAACTAGGATTTAGTATCTTGAATTTAACCAAATTTTGGCCAAAAATTTAACCGAAATTTGACCAAAAAAAGAAATTAGCAGTGCGCGCCAGCTGAAAAACGTGTGCTTACGAATGCGAACACATTAATAACATTAAAATGTGACAAATTCAAACCGAACGGACATGTCTGTACTTTGAAAACTTAACAGCAAATTGAAGGGGTCAGTAGTCTATAGAAGACCTTTCAGAAAAAAAAGACAAGAAAAAAAAAAAAATAAAATAAAAATTACTTAGCAGAACAGCTGATCTAAGTCCTTGTTCGTGGGAACTTTGAGTTAGGACAGGTCTTCCTTTGAAAACCAGCTCTAGCATCCAATTCTTAGCACCCTTTGCCAACCTCATAGTGGCTGATAGAAGCCTTTCTCTAAGGTCCTTCATCACTATCTTAGGTACAACATGAAGGTCTGGAAGATATAACAAACGAAGGGCAAAGTTGAAACCTGGTGATTCTACCTGTAAATATAACCAACTGAACTTTATTTCTCAATAATCATTTGTCTTTATAAATCATTAACTTATATATTTACTACATAATTTTTTTGTCGATCAGTTACATAGTTTACCTATATTTTCACTAATTAGAAATTTATTTGTATTGTGAACTAAGTAACTTTATTTTGTTGTTTTTTATACTTACATGAACTAATTATGGCGTCCCTAGCCTACCCGGTTCAACCATTCTAGAGAACTTTTGTCTGTTGCTTTTTGGTGATTTTCCTTGGTGCCGGGCAATCATACAGAGGTACACCCTCATTTAGGTAAATAATAACGAATGTTTACTGTAATTTCCGGAGGAAAGGGGGCAAAAACAGAGGAGATGGTTCTTTTCACTTAAATTTTGAACTATTTTAGTTGTTTCTGATTTAATGTCTACACCTAAAACATTTATATATACTTTTTATTTGATCTAGACAATCATCTTTTACACTGGAGAACAAATGAATTCCGTTTTTCCTTTAGCTAAATAACTCTGCGATTCTGGTAAACCTTTCGTAAGTGGAGTTCGAAAATACAATTAAAAGTTTTAACTTCTGAAGTCTGTCAGTTTATGTTTTTGCAAAGTTCAGGAAGTTGAAACTCTTTAGAGTATTGTAGAATTTTTTAGTCTAGCTTTTTGCTAACATTGGTAATATACTATAACCAGATTTTAGGTCCGAAATCCCAGATTTAACAAAAAAAAACTTCAAATTATTGAACAAGTCGCTGCAAAGTTGCACAGTTTTGCTTTTTTTTTCTAGTTCAGCGTAAAAAATCCTTCTTCAAACCCCAAATTTCCATTGTTAAAACCACAGCTGTATTTATCAGGGCTATTGCAATTATATCCTGACTTGAAACTTCACATCAATGGAGTGGGGAGATAAGACAGCTTCTCCTTTGTGATTGGTGATAAACAACCTTGCCCTTCCTACTAAGAGAAAATTTGTGCCTGAAAGAAGAACTGCGCCTCCCCCAGGCATATATTCTTAAAAAATTCGTGTAATTGCACCCCCTCACATCTTCCTTAAGACTTAGGCCTTTATGAGACTATTTACTACTTTATTAAAAAAAAAAGGAGAAAAAAGAGACTGTACATAAAACTGCCTTGGGTTTCCCCAGCTTATTATGTGAATTAAACATGCATTTATCGAACTCCTATTTTACGAATTCTTTATTTATATTCAGCAGATAAGTTTAGCTCTTAAATTTGGCACACATATGTCTTTAAAACTTAACAATCTTCTGTTGAATTATTTTCTGTCTTCAATCATGGTAATCAGAATAATTTACGTACGGGTCCTTTACGAATGCAAAATCAAAATTTTATCCTGGAAAAACTAACGATCAAAAGTATTTATAGGGCTTTAAAGAAAACCACTGGGCTCCTCTGATACCTTAATTTTTTTGATTAATTTCATTACAACATTAGGTTGTTCTCGGAATTTAACAACAGATGCATTTCAGTATAGAGCTATGGTTAAAATGGCGAAATGAAAGGCCTGAACTGAACAAATGATAGAAGTTGCCAAGGGTAAAAAAAGAAAAATCAGGTTTTAAATCTAAACGCATAGTTTCACAAGTCTTTTCCAGACTGAGGATTATCTTTTTCACATTTAATTAATATAAGGAAGTCGACAAAATCATTACCAGCACTCCTTGATGGGATATATTTTTCTTCGAGAGTTCAGAACAAAGACTGACAAACGGGACCCTCTCCTCGCAGAGAGCCACAAAATGCGCCAGATTTTCCATTATATAGGAAGGAGCCTTTGATTTTTTCTTCTCATTTTGCATCAAAATGTCCGCAGGTCGTTTGCCCATCTCGTTCACTATATCAGCTCCTGTATTATGAGTCATTATAAATGGATCCAACTCCGCCATACCTATCAAATAAAAACAAAGCTTAATGAAGTTTTAATTAAAAAGAAATTGCACATTCGTGCACATTTAGTCCTTAACAATTAAAAAAAACTTGCACATACAATTGCTCTATTTTTAGCCTGATGAAAAAAAACATGCATCATACAGTCTGTGCCGCCCAGTAGTTAAAGAACGAATGTTCCGTCTTTCTTTTCCGCGATGACTATGCAATTTTCAATAATAATCTTCAATACCAATGATACTAAAGATAATGACTTCATTATTGATGAGCTCTACAATTAATTTAATCTAGTATGTCTGCAAGAGCATCTTCTGACAGACTTAGGCATTAATTTTTACGTCGAAGCCCTCGCCACGATGTTTTTTACCGCTGCAAAGCTACAAGAGGCCGCCCATCCGGCGGGCTAGCTTGAGTTTTAGGCGTGTTCCGAATGTGGCTTCTCTAGTATTTTTTCATTCAAATTAGTTTTTTTAGGCTATCCGGATGGGAACAACTGTTTTCATTATATCATATCTTCCTTATGACTATCACTCTAAAAGATCGCTGACTCAATATGCTAAAGCACGTAACATTCTGAAGTTTCTTGTGGATAGAATATTTTCAAATTCTCTATATTTTATAGTATTTGGTGACTTTAATATAAATACAAATCAATCATCAGTGAGAAGTGATTCAATATTGGACTGATTTCCGTCTTATCAAATAATACCTAAATATCATCCGTTTCCTTACATTAAACATTCAGGCAGTAAGAGCAATGTTGATCCTATTATTTTCTCAGCTAATATAGATACATCATTAGTGTACATCATACGGAAACTACACCATTAGTGTCTGTACATGTGGGGGAGCATGCCTTAGACAATCTTCGTACTTCATTAACTCTTACACTTAATTCAAACCATAGAAACATTAGTGAATTGCTCTGGCCTTCCTAATGGTTTCGAAAAAGTAACTGGAAGAGAGCTGATTTTCCTCTTTATATTTTCACATTAACAAAATTGCTGACTGCCGTTTGTGTTCCATATCATCTGCTCCAATGACCTGTACCAGCGAAGTGCAAAAAGGACTTTGCTCTTTGTCAATTAGTTAAATGTCTAGAGGAAGCAAAAGAGTTGTTGTGGCGCTGTAACCTGTTAGATGTGATACGCAAAAACCTATTTGGTCTCTGGATCCTAATTTAAAAACTTCTAAAATAAAGCAAAGCTGTGGATAAAAATACGGAGTAAATGCAATAGACCACATTGCGGATTTCTTTTTTTTTTATCTCAAGTGTAATACCCACAATGAATATAAAAATATCGTAAGTCATATGATACGCGGTATAGATTTTCCTGCGTCAGAGCGAGAATGGCGAAAAATCATTTCTGAAACGATTGGAAATGATGCTTCAAGCAGTAACTGTCTTCCATGGTCTGCTTTGTACAACCATTACTCGTTCCCTCTTCCCTTCTCACCGACTGCTGACATTGAGAAAATACGTCAGCACTTGTAGAAGAGCCCAGGCAAAATAATCTATAACAATATTGGCAATAATAATGATTTTCTTTCTTTTTTGTTGATCTTGTGACAAATAATAAGACATTGAACAAAATAAAACGTTTTCAGTAAAGCACAAGTTGCACTCCGGACCTTAGAAAACATAGGGCGTTAGCCCTTCTCCTGTATGTGGTAATTTCTTTCGTTTTAAGGTTATCTTGATTATTCAATGTAATTTCGGTTCGTTTTAAATTTTACTTATTATTTTGCTTTATTTCGCTTGTCTTTGCTTTAATGCAACTCTTTACTTTTCTTTGAAAAAATTCTTTTTTGAAAAAAACTTTTTTTAGCATTTAATTATGTAACATGTGAAAAATGCTCGGTGATTAAAGTGAAATATGAATTCTTAACTCTAGAATGGGTTGCGTATTTTCAATAATTATTAAGCAACATTAAAGTTACAAACATTAAATAACATTAAAGATATAAAAAACGCTTTGTGTTTTTTCTAATTTTGTGTTATTCGTCATTTTTAATTATTTGAAAGAGTAGAGTATTAAATATAGACACGGGAAAACAAAACCAAAGTAATATAAAAATGATAATGAAAGAAGGACCAATACAACTCCCATTTCCCCTCCTAATTATACTTTATAATTAGGAGGGGAATATACTTTTTAAATTATGCTTTTTATATTACATATTCTTTTATTACTTTATTTTATTATACTTTTAAACATATTTTTTAAATATTTATTTTATATTACTTTTTAAATATACTTTTTAAATAAATATACTTTTTAAATAAATATACTTTTTAAATATATAATGATTACACATTTTAAATATACTTTATAATTCCCCTCCTAATTATACTACTTCCTAACTATACGTAATTATACTTTATGTAAAATGAGAGTCTCTGTTGTTCTTACCAAGATTAAGTCAAATCTCAGGAAACTACCCGAGTTATTATGTTAACCAGTAAACCTAGGTAGTAAGTAATTAATGAAAAAAAAAAAAAAAAAAACAATAATGATCTTTTTACAATTTAGTTGTGACAGAGAAAAAAAGAGTACAGACCTGTGACCTTCAAGTACATCTGGGTAGAACTGGGCGAGGCTTCAACAGAAGTGCTGTCAATAGAGGCACTTTTTACACTGAGCATGTAAACAGAGTAGTTCACTCTGGCTTCTTTCACTTCCTTGAAATCCAGAACTATAACACTGTTTGGATGCTTATGCAGCTTAATCAATATCTTGTGTTTCCCAAGTTTATACCTCCTATGTTCAAGACTAAAAATAAGAGGAAGTTTATAATGCAATGAAACTGGCAAATGTTGCAAAGTTTTCTCACATCGTCTCTGAATAACACAAAAACGAAGTTCAGCCAATGCATTTTCTACTTTTCCCCAATCACCAGTAAGAAGATTCTGAATAAAATCAGATGTTATACTCTTTGGTACCTCTTGCTGGGGGATGAATGCTTGAGCTTGGCCAGAATATGTATCTATAGTAATCATTAACTGTTCTGAAACCATACATGGTGACAACAGTGGTACATTCAAGACAGGTGGCGTTCCATGCACGGCGCATTCTATTTCTTTCCCTAAACGCTCTTCTAATATTTTTTTCAAATCTAGAAGTCGGGATTTCGCTCTTGTTTGAATAGTGTGCATCAACAACCTCTCAATAGATAAATCAGACGGTTTGGCAACCCTGTCTAATAAAGGAAATGCTTGTGATGTCATTGGCGGCATATGAGTTATCAATAAAGGCATTTGCGAATCTTTCGGGTCTATTTGCAGCATAAGAATGTGCGGTATGTCCTTTCCACTACTATCTTTTATATCCAGCCAATAGTGGATTCCTAGCTGTCTTCCTCGTATATAATCTGCATCGGATGCTGAACGAACCAGTTTACCTAAACGAGACTCACAAAGGTGCCGTACTTGGTAGAATAAAACATCCAGCTGTAGACTTAAACAAAACGCATGCAAGCAAGTGTACAATTCCACTAAAGGCTCATTATTATCATAAAGTCTACTTTGGACCATTTGATGTATATAAATGGTTTGACCTTTATTTACAAGATTTTTTCCTCGTCCGTTTTCACGATCTTCGACTAGTATAGATACTTCAAGCAATCTCCACGGCATTTGAGGGCTATCACCCATCAATGTTAAGGATACTTGAAACTCACTATCCACAGTGAAGGTGACACGACCATTCTCAATATTGAGCTGGCGCATGCGATCTGGTATAGTTGCTGACATGAGCCTATGTTCAATTACCTACAAAGAAACAAATCAAGTAAACAAAACCAGATGAAGAACCTACTTTGCACTCTCAAAATTTCATTTACTAGCGCACTTTTAAATGACCCATTCGACCAGCTTCTACTTCGTCTTGAATGCACAAATGACAAAAATATAATACTCAAATTTTAAACTGGTTGAGCCTTCTCCAAATTGTGAGCATATGATCTGAGTTTCTTTTATTTAGAAAGAAGTTAGCTTAAGCATTTCTATGGATTATTTTTATTCTTAACTATAGAAGTCTTAGCGATTTTAGAGAAAAAAAAATTCAAACAAACTTTAAATCCCTTTATTCTTTTTTAAAACTCGGGAACAGCGCCTATAGAATTTGGCAACTGATCTAATCCAATTTGATTGCACTAATTTTGCTTTAGAAACTAGGAAAGCCTAAGCTATTTTTGGAAGGGATTTAAACAAAATATGGCGTGACATTTATATCTACTTCCTCTTTTCAGATGTACAGAAGTAAGAATATTTTATTCGACTTCATCTAATTTAGTTTTTTATATACAAAAACAAAGCCATTATTCACTAAACTACTATTTAATACGAGATCATTTTAAAGTCTTCACTCGTGTCTCCTTAATATTTTGTCAGCTCTCCAGGAACAATCCCTAGGCCCTTAGTATTTTTGTTTCTGATCATTATTCGTATCATCTGTAAAATGTGTAAGAAATTGTAATTTCTGTATTATCTGTCTTGGCTTTTCTCTGTCTACAATTACCCAGCTCAGTCTTGATGCAACCTAATTCACATGATTCGGAGCGCGCTTCCAGAGTCAGCTGGTAGGTGCCACTTTTTTGAGGCTTTTAAAATAACAGTAATAAATTCTAATGACTTTAATTTTTTTTTTTCGTCTTTCTTTCTTCCTTTACGGTACTGAATTTACAGCTTTTTTATCTTCCCTCTTTCCACTTTCTTTTTCCTCTATTTTTCTTTCCTTCTTTGCAGTTTGCAATACTAGGTATCTATAAACTGTAAGTAGTTGCACTTATTGTATTCTCTTGTGTTTTACCAAACCATGGAGCCTTGTGGGGAAGATAACATAGTTAACTTGTTTTGTAAATTTTTTGTGAATTAAATAATTTGATAATTACAGTCAATTGCGAACAACCTAGTTTCTTTCTCAGTTCATTTCCGAATATTTTGAGTAAATATAGGATCCAAGTGAACTAAAAATTAAATGAAAATTTATTTTTTCGTTTCTTCAGTTTATGGTATGGATGGATACCACCTGGTCATCCATGCATTTCATTGTCTTCCCAAATACAGTTTGATGTTCCTTCTAGGAAAAGAACGAAAATTATCCCCAAATACTGCTCAAACACCAGAGAAAATGGCTCGAAGCTCTTTATGCGTTTTTTTTCTTCTTTTTTTTTTAATATCGCAAACCCAACGTACTCAGGTTATGCTTAATTCAACAAGTAAGCACACTTACCCCTTTGAAGCACCCTTGAGGGGTGTTTGACGCTACTTCTAGGCTATATAGTAAAAAACAGCATAATGCTGTTAAAATTAAGAAAACACACTAAAAGTATTAGGTTCTTAGATTTGGTTTTGAACATTCATTAAATATCAACATATATCCAGAAAATAATCCCGGCATTCCTTACCACCCTGGAAAATCTTTGAAAGGATCAGTCGAAGACCTGCAAATTTAGACCTTACTAAAACACTGTTTTTCCTGCACAGATCTTGGCAAACAAGTCCTTTTTTTCTCAAGTTTTGACTCTGTATGCGTTTGTCACTGATTTGTATAGATACAAAAAAATTATCTATGCCACAGAAATGCATACAAAAACCTGCATGTACGAACTCATTCACCACGGAATCTTACCTGATTTAATCTCTTAAGAGTACTTTTCAACTCCGAAGGGGTAATTGGCTCAGGAGGAACAATCCTATCTTTAATGCAAGCAGGGAGTTTCCCATAGGTACCAGTTGTCAATATCTCTACCGCAGCAGGTATGTGAAAATTGGGTAGCCTGGCGTTGACTAGTGTGTCTCTTGCCATTCTACATAGGGCATCAGCTGTTTCTACAAAAATCATTGACTGCCTGAAATGAAACACAATTCAAAGGTCGGAAACAAAGTGACATCCTGTTTTTGAATTTAGAATTCATAGCTTTTCGTTAGTGTTTCAAACAGTCTTCCTAGAAATTTTAACATTTTTTGGGAGTCCTTCCCCCTACCAAAAAAAATCAGGGGTCCAGGGGTCCTGAAAATTGTAACAGTGGAAGATCATAGCCACGGAATACTGTGTAGACCGAAGTTTATGAAAATCAAACCTACACAGACAAAACGATTAGACTCAATAAAGGCAAGACCTTTTAATGACACGCATAGAAAAAAAGTACTTTGCACCATGAAATAAAACAATGGGACACTTCTTGCAACAAAAAAAAACAAACGAAACAAACACAAAACCGCTTCAAAGTTCAAGTGTTATTGTGGTAAGACTTTAAGAGTCAAAGTTGAAGGATTTAAACTGGGATCAAAAATACATACAAAATAAATACACAATACAAAGTAAAAGAACAAAAAAGAGTAACTTTTCTATTTATTTCACGAGATTAAAGAAAGAAGGGAACAATTTTTAACACTTAAGACTATTACGCTCACATACCCCCTTCACTTCCACATTCCTAGCGTTATCTGCCCACATTTTCTCTCCTGATCCCTCACTCCAAATACCATTATAATTTTTATTCTAATCACTATATATGGACACTTGTTGTTACAAATTATAATAAGCAATCACGTGTGTAGGTGAGCATTAAATAATTTTAATTCTTAAGCAATGCGTTGAACTACAAACATCCGAACCAGTTGCTCACTTTCCTATTCTAACGACCGAACTGCTTTTAAACATAACAATTATTTTTTAGAAATTCATTTTTTTTTTTGCTCCCAAGTCCACAAACTAGCCCAGGACCACCGCAAATACGGTTATGGGAGGGAGTTTGTGAACCCCTTTTCTTCCAATATCGATATTATTTTTTATTTAGTAGCTTAACATTGGCATAATTTTAATCTTTTGGTATGGATGAATTTCAAATAAACAAATCCGAATTCATTGTAAACAAAAATGCATAATTTGTTTTTCTTTTTTTAATTTAAATATGAATCTCCAAAGTCCTTGGTCATGTTCTAGGAAATATTCCATGATCCCCAAAATCACGCCTATCACCAAAACTCAATAACCTAGCATTGATGCCAAGTTTGTCATATACCAGGATTTTCGCCTTTTCTATCACCCCCCCCTTCCCAAAAAGGAAAAGCAGGGCTCCCACGGCGCCAATAAAGTTAATAAAGCTGTCCACAAAGTTAATAAACCGTTTTCTTCACATAACTTTGTTGACTTTATTGCTGTCGGAAAAAAGTTGAGCTTTATTTAACTTTTTCAAGAAAGTCCGCAAAGTTCAACCAATAGCAGAAGACGTGTGAAAAATTTTAAATATACAACACACAAATTAGTGTCTACAAATATAATAGTGTATACTTGTTGAAATATTTTGCTTGGTAAAAGAATAAGGGTTACACAAAGAATATTTTCATTTATTATTAAACCGAAAAAATTCTTAAAAAGATGGTTTTCTTAGCTTGTATTATTTTAGTGTAAAAAACTAGGAATTCACTACTATAGGTCCAACTATGTTGAAGGGCCATTAGCTAACCTTTGAATCTTTAATGTATGAAAAACAAAAGACGTTTTTTTCCTGAAAACATCATTGATCTTTAAAATCTTTGTCTTACTAAGAGAGCGAGAGAGAGAGAGAGAGAGAGAGAGAGAGAGAGAGAGAGAGAGAGAGAGAGAGAGAGAGAGAGAGAGAGAGAGAGAGAGAGAGAGAGAGAGAGAGAGAGGCAGGGAGAGAGAGAGAGAGAGAGACAGAGAGAGGGGGGGTAGCTCTTCTCTTAATAAATATATTTGTTTCTAAAATATTGACTTCTTAAGCTATTTTGCTATATTCACTGACTTTCAACTAAACGTTTATTTTTTAATAATTTTAAATAATACAGAAATTAACTGTCGCAGAATACTTTGGAACCGAAGTAATACCCCCTCCCCACTAGGTGCAAATTTTAACTTAAAATTATGTTTCTAGAGTATAAAAACTCTAATACATTTTATCTGGGATTTTTTTTCCCTTTTTTTTAGAAGGAAAAAAATCCTCCAAGAAGCTTCATCATAAAAGACTTGGCTTTTGTCCTTTCACCATTTTACCAAGTTTGACAATAATTTCCTAATAACAACCAGAAAGTTACATAAAAATACATGACTAAATCACAAGTTAATACCAAAAGAAAAAAGTAACACCTTGTGTATTCTCGACAATGAATTTTTTAATAATTGTCAGAAAAATAGTGAATTTCAATAGTTGTCAAGTTTTTTATACATATTCTTTATTTAAATTTCCGCATCATAACCATTCTACTCATCCAAATATTTAAGATTGTTAGGAAAACTTGCTTTCTATTTTCTAAAAAAAAACTGGGTTGAAGAAATCAAATATTAGGGTATGCCTAATTAAACCCTCTAGCCACATAGGAATAACTCTAGGAAAGCCCCTAAACTGCTTGTAAGACATGAAATTTTAAGACTAAAGAGCTGAGTGATGTAGACTAGAGATCTAACTGAGGCTAAAAATTTGTAAAATGATTTCAAATTATTAAATCTAGTTAAATTATAGAGTCAAATAAGCATGATAATTTTGCAGTTCAGCATTTGCTTTTCAAAAAATAACAAGGAGACATTCCCCTTGTACATGATGTTGTTTTTTTAAACTCCTTCTGAGGTCAATATATTTTTTTTTTTTGGGGGGGGGGAGGGGGTATTTTTTTATTATCTGCCCTCCATATCATACTGTGGCATTAGGAGAGGATGTGTTTATGTTAAGTTTAAGTTTTATAATTGATATTAAGTTCTTTTTAAATAATAGCTAAGTATCACTTTAAGATACAATAAATAAGTTCTTCTTTTTTAAGGAAGTCAGGGTTCTCCATAATGCCATGAAACATGTGGAAAGAAAAATTCAAACCTATCAAGGAAATTCATGATGCCTGAGCATTTTTCCACTTTAGATGCACTAGATGCCCATCTAACCAGTGCCAACAGTCGGACAAAAAGTTGACGTGTTCTTGAAGCAAATTCAGCTATTTCTTTTTTCTTCTCCAAATCCATCTTCCTTGGCAATAGCTCAGCCAGTACTGTTAGTTCATGATATGTCTTCTGAACAATAAAATCAATTAGAGTTGCAAGTGATAGTGTTCCTTGAACACCAGAATATGGTAAGACCTGTGCATTACCATTGAAAGAGTTTGATGGCCCAGGAATACCATCATCTGGTGATGGAGCCATTTCAGTCTGAAAGGAAAGATTTATTAATAAAAAAGGAAGCTCATGATATGTTTTTTTTTAATAATAAAATTATTAAAGTTACAAGTGGTATTTTTCTTCGAAGACAAAAACATGGTAAGAGCTGTGTGTTTTTCCTGAAGAAGGTGATCCCTCAGTCTGAAAGGAAAAATTATTCACAAACTTATGAAAAATAAAGTACAATGTCACCTCAACTTTAATGTAACAAATAGTTGATACATTAGAGTCAAGAAAAGATATCCTAAACGTTTCTCATAGCATCTAAAAAAATATCTTGACTTTTAAATAGCTAACTACCATACTACCATCTTATGTTGATGCATTTCAGCCTCAATGGAGAATCCCCGAATTCGAAAAATAAAACAAATTTCAAATTGACTTTGATGAAATAGACAGTTGATATACTAGAACCAGAAAAATTTCCTGCATGTTTTTTTAACCACACGATTTGTAGTCTGAGAGCAATAAATAAATACAATTAAAACTTACACAAAAATCCAATTTGAGAAAAGAGTAATAGAAAATTATGGAATCCTACATCCCATATGCTGGTCTAGATTTATGTATCTCACCAATAAAGGCGTTGACTGATAGCTTGTCAACAACTATCTTGAACATTTTCAATCATGATGTATTTTAATGATGTTTAATTTTTTTTAAAGGAGAGGTCTAAGATTTGGGAAATGCTTTTTTTGCCAAAAAACTCCATTCAATTACATTCAATTCCATTCCATTCAATTTCCATTCAATTTACAAAATTGTTTTTCTTATTTTTGGACTTTTACTTCAAATTGTGGTTGAAGGAGGGAGAGATCAAACGCCTGGTTTGATCCACCTCTCCTGTGGGCACCAATGGCATTTAATTTAATTCAAAAACCTGTCTACAAACACAAAGTAAAGGACAGAGCATTAAAAGCAGAAAACAAACAAATACACTTAAAACAATTATGACAACATTAATACATCATAGCCTAATAAAAGACAAGAAAGAAAAAATATTTACAAAGTAGAATTAAATCAACTAAGAGTTCTAAACTATGGATAAACTGCAATCTTCCTTATATATTTTCAGTGAATTTTTAAGCTGCAATTTAATATTTGTGGTGGTATGTGGGCCAGATATTTGGCAAAACAGAAAAAGGTAAATAAATTTTTAGTTTATCTATTTTAGTGAAAACCTTCCAGAGAGGAATAATAAAGAATATGATGCAGCCCAACAGTATTGTAGACTTCCAAGATAAAAATAGTTGAAAAGAAATTTCTTGGTAACAATCAAAGCAGAGAAGGCAGATATTTGGCAAGAGATGGAAGTGATTAGAAGACTGCATACATGGCAAAAAAAAGGTGCTAATAACAAAGCCTAAGTAAAAGATACAGTCAACAGGCTTAAAACTTGTAATAGAGATGTGGAGGACATTTGTATTGGGCCTTCATAAAAGATATCCTTAAAAATAACAAAAAGTAACAAAAAGACAACCATTTTGCCATAAAACACAAAAAAAAATTTTTGGAGACTTGACAGTCTACAGTAAAATGGAGTTAAGGACATTTGGCTCTTGAATACTCTTAAGAATTAGCTTGTAAATATTGAACTCTTCTCTAAATCAAATTGCTAAAATTCATTAAAATCAAAAAAAATTTTAATAAAATTTCAAGAAAACTATATTCAGTGCAAAATAGAAGATCCCAATTTTCATATCTTCAACAAAGGGACTCCACCACCATTTCTGAAGAGAGAGCTGCTAGTGTGAAGGTGAATGCCCTTATATTGCCTTATCCATGCAACAAGTTGACAACCAATAGTAGTAAAATCCCTTAATGCCTTATCCATGCAACAAGTTGATAAATAACCAAAAGTATTGATTAAGTTATATGAACTTTAATGGGTAAAATTACAGTATGAATTGAGTGGCTAAGTTCATTTGTCTTTATTCACTCAATCAACTAGGGTCAGAAGGGAATAAAACTAGCAATTCTTTAAATTACATATTTCAACTGGTGACCAGCGTTTACCCCCCCCCCACGGAATATATCCAAGGGTAGATAACCTCCCTGGAAAATAAGGTTTTCCAAATTTGGGAATTTTATTTGAGTTTTTTTTGTACAGGGAAAGAATTTTGGTACTTGTGTATTATACATCACTCACTCAACTTTACGCTATGCAGAACGTGAGAACAAACTGGTTTCTTCTGTTAGTTTCTTTCAGCTTAGCATGAGACAAGACACAGACAAGTGACAGAATAGATGGGAAATACATAATTTGGGCTATATTTTTGCACATGAGGGGAGGGGGGGGTAAAGTATTTGGACAGTTTGAAGTTGGAAGACAATTGTTACTTCATAATATGCAGACCCATTATAATTTACATGTAATGTAACATTATATTATATTATAATATAATATAACATAGAAGGTAATAGAAGTATAATGTCAACAGTAGATTAAGTTTTCTCATAAAGTACTAATGCAGAATGGTTTGTCATCTAATAAACCAGAGGAGGAATGTGATGCTCTTTCTGAACATTTTGTTATATTGGTGCAAATTTATTTTTGTATATTGTATCCTTTGAAGCCTTTTATAGAGGGTTGAATAGGAAATCCATCATTCATAACAAAGTACAAACAATTGTTTATGTTGGCAAGTAGTGATTCATTTCCTTATATTTCTGATGTTTTTACTTCTATTATTAATGTACATCTGAAACAGGGGAAATTTCTTGATTGTATGGAAGCTGCTAGGATAGCTCTTGTTTTTAAGGGCAGTAATAAGAATGAAATCATCACTCTATCTTGGTTTCACCTGTTATATGTAGTGCTCAAGAAAACTGTGCTGATGCTAGAACATGTGATCATTTGGAACTACCTAAACTGTAATTAAATTCAAATCAATTTGGTTTCAACAACAGCAGAACTACTCAGATGGCCTTATCATATATAGCTTCAGTAATTAATGGAGCATTGACAAAAATCTTAGAGGAGCTGGTTTGCTTCTAGATTGATTAATGCATTTGACACTGCAGACCATCAAACACTATTAAAATGAACTTTATGGATTAATAACAGCTACTTTGGCTTTGTTTCAATATAACCTCCCAAATAGAGAACAGTATTTTCTCCTAAATGGCTTCTCTTTAAGTAAAAGTTAAACAAGTTATGTCCCCAAAAGCTCTGTGTCAGGTGTCTGGTAATTTTCTTTTATTAATGATCTATCTAATATTGTTCTTACAGAGGCAATGCTGTAGCATTCCCTACAGTAAAGGCCATATTGCTTCAATTTTGTTTTTTCCTCCAGAGGTACTTCATATGGAAGGGTTGTTGCATAAATTTCAGAGGGAGGCTTATTTGATCAGAAATTGGAAGATTTAGTGCCCTTTTTAAGAATCAGAAGTGATTGGAGGGCAACTAACCCCCCCCCCCCATGCCCTCTTTTCTTGAAAGGCATCCAATCAGAATTTTTAGAAAGCCATTTTTTGTTCAGAATAGTCCAAAGATCACACAACAATGCCTTCAGGGTTGACATCCCCACCCCCCAAGACCAGGAGTAAGAATTGCAAGTTATGCCCTGAGGGCATATAAGGTTTTTAAGGAAGGGTGGTTGTATAAACTTTGGAGGAGGCTCATTTTGATCAGAATAGTACACAGAGCAGACAACAATTACAGCAGGGTCAACACAACTCCCAAGAGCCTAAGGGCAAGCATTGTAAGGTATGCCCTGGGGACCTATAAGCATTTTTACAAACTTTCACACTCACAAGGGGGCTCACACATAACTAGTTCAAACACACTCACACACATACCCAGGTGGAAGGGGCTGTCATATAAACTTTGGAGGGGGCTCATTCAATTGTAAATCCAGAAGTCCTAGTGTCATTTTTTAAATTCAGAGTGATCAGAGGGTAACTAGCCCCTCTTCATGTCCTCTTTGCCCCAAATGCATCCAATCAAAACTTTGAGACAAGACATCTTTTTCTAAATGGTTCAAAAATTATGTAACAATGCCTTCAGGATTCCCAGCACAAGGACTAGGGTTGTAGGTTATGCCCAAGGGGCAAACAAGGTTTTTATGAGAGGTGTAATTGTATAAACTGTACAGGCGGCTCATTTGACTGGAACTTCAAAGTTCTACTTTGCTTTTTAAGAGCCAAAAGTAATTGGAGGGCAACCCTCTTTACCAAAAATGTATTCAATCAAAAGTCTGAGATAGCCATTTTGTTCAAAACAAGTCAAACATTATATAACAATGCCACTAGGGTTGATACAACTCACAAGAGCCCAGATCAAGGGTTGTAAGTTATGCCCTGAGGACATGTAAGGTTTTCACAGAGGGGGTGGCCATATAAACTTTGCAGGAGGATCATTTGATTGGAAATTGAAAATTTCAATTCCCTTTTGAAGAGAAAAAAGTGATTGAAGAGCACAACCACCCCACACCCACCCATGTCCTTTTATTCCAGATATATCCAATTGCAATTCTAACATAAAAATTTTGTTTAAAAAAGTCTAAAGATCACACAACTATGCCTCCAAGGTTGACACGGCCCCCCCCCCCCAGTGCCTAAAGCAAGAGTTGTAAGTTATGCCCTAGGGGCATTCAAGGTTTTTATGGAAGGAGTGGTCATATAGGCTTTGGAGAAGGCTCCATTTGATTGGAAAATGAAAGTTCTGGTGCTATTTTTAAGAGTCAAAAGTGACCAGAGGACAATTAACCCCCCTCCCCCTTCCCCCCTTTCCCCAAATGCATCTGCAGATCACAGATTCTTATGATAGAGACATGAAAACTGGAAAAATATTCATAATACTAACCAAAACATTGGCAATCAAAAAGAAACAGAAATTACTGAAAAAAGAAACTTGCCAAAAAAAGAAGTTGTTCAAAGTAAAAAAAAAAAAGAAAAAAATATGTCTCTGGGAATAAGATAAATAATGTAAATCTCTATACCCCTAAAATCTAGGTTATAGTGAACTAAATACCTGGCAATCAAGAACTAGTAGAAATTAATTAAAAAAAAACACTTTCCAAAAAATTAATTTTTCAAAGAAAACTAAAGGTCATATTAACCTTAAGAACAGTGGAAATCAATTCCTATAGTAATTCACTCAAAATGACAGAAATTACTATTAAGGAATAAATAAAAACCCCAAAAAACAGAAATTGCATAAACAATCAAAGTAAACCAACATACAACAGGTATTAATAAAAATGAATCAATAAATCTTAAACTGAATATGCAAATCAAGCTTAAAACTAAAAAAAAAAATACTACAAACAAGGCTTTGGTTACTGCCTCCTTCTCTAACCATGATAGTCTAAAAGCTACTGTGTCATTTGCATTTTACTGAAAACAAATTATATTACAAATATTTTCTTTGTTTCTTTGTACAACACTGAAAACAGAAATAAAACTACAGTGAAATAAAATATTGAACTGCTGAGCTTTCAGCAATTAATTTCATTATATATCAAACATTCAGTTGTTCAAGACACATACAGTTTTCAAACAAATTATAGCCTATCACAAATATTTTCTTTTGTACTTCTTAGAACATTGAAAATGAAAAATTAAAGTGAGATAAAAATGTTGAACTGATGAGCTTCTAGCTATTAATATAATTATATATCAGATATTCAGTTCAATTTTATCAGTTATTTCAAAGATTGTTTAAGACACACATAGTTTTTACTCAAAACAACAACAATGCAGTAGGCTTTAGACTTTTACAGCTAGGGAAGGGGGCAGTGGCTAAACTCTTGTTTGTAGTAATTTTTGTTCATTTTAATCTTGATTTCCATATTCAATTTAAGTTTTACTTGTTTTAAGATTTATTTAGTCATTTATATTAATACATGCTCTATGTTTGTTTGCTATGATTGTTTTTTTAATTTCTGTTCGTTTTGGGTTTCATTTGTTCTTTAATTGTAATTTCTGGTCATTTTGAGTTTAAATTATTATTTCTGCCAGTCTTAAGATTAATATGGTCTTTACTTTTCTTTGAAAAACCTCATTTTTGAAAGTTTTTTGTTAATTAACTACAATCAGAAATTTAGTCTAGCCTGTATTTCCTGGGCCCAGGATCACAACAGCCTCATTTTTTGGTTGGGAACAAACCTGTAAACATTGTGTTGAAAAAAACTATTTGTTGAAATGTTTATAATTATTAGAAAAAATTATGAGTATTTTTACTTCAGGATCATAATATTATTTATTTTCAATGTGTAAAATATTTAGACATGTATTTCTTGGTTTATAGTTTTGCCCTCCAACTACTTATATTTTATATTTATTGTTGGTTGTTATACACTCTAGGGCTATATTTGGTTCTATAAAAGGAGAGGGTATAATTGTTGTGATATGAAAGATTATTCTGGGAAAGAGCATTGAATAGGGGTTTGAGTGACACTACTCATCTGTTATTACAATGTTTCCTTCACAGAAATGATCTTGCTATAAATTTACCAAATGTAATTCTCCGGTAAAATTCTACTTTAGCTACTTCTGGCTATCTTGGAAAGGAGTTTGGTTAGGAAAATGAAATTTTCAGGGATAGATCTACAGGCTAAAGTATGTCCCGGGAAGGTATTTTGAAGTACCTACCCCCACTCCTTCTCCTCTAGAGGGTCCTGACCTTTGATGACCTTTAAAAATATGTGTGTTATAAAAGTGAAACCTTATAAAATAGATCTTCTGCTTAAAATGAAGTCCAACAAAATTGTTTCCAGCCTCACAACTTTGCTCAATCCTGATTTATAGAGTTTTAAAGATATGCAAATACATTTCCTAAATTTTGAAAATTAACATTGATATGGCTTAAAATACTACTTAAATAACAGGAATTGCATTTTCAGAACTAAACCCAGAGAAAAAGAATCTTATAACAGAAAATTAAGGTAAAATTTTGTTTTGTCAAAATTTCAATAGGTATATACCTGTCATGTAGGCAAATTTCAGGATCCTCTAGAGGGAGAAGGAGCGGAGATAAGTACTTCAAAATACCTTCCCAGGACATATTTTAGCCTGCAGACCCATCCCTGAAAGTTTCAGTTTCCTAACCTCACCCCTTTCCAATATAGGTAAAAGTAACTAAAGTAGAATTTTACCAATTCTCCTAATAACTTTATAGGTTTTCTAATTTCATAGCTCAAATTAAGCTAAATCAAAAAAAATTCTTTTCTTGAGTTATTTATTAGCTTATAGATAACATTACCACTTGATGACATATTTCAATGCTCTTTCTAAATATACAACTTACAACCCTTGCAATGCATCCCAGCATGGCCCCTAATAGGGCCAGGTATAGTACTAAGCTATACACAAAGTTTGCTGATTTTGTGAGCCTGCATTATTAAATTTACTTCTTTATTCTCAAAAGCTGGTTCATAATAGGCTATCAAACAAAGCCAATTTGAAAAAGAGCACAATTTGGTACATAGCCAAGGGCTATACATCCCAAGAAGCTGGGATGTATTATGTAGAGCAGTGGCTAATAGCCTATACTCAGAAAGAGCATTATAAGATACACTGAGTGGTATGTTCATATTCCAACTATTCCAAAAAAGAAAAAACTGATAAGGGGACTGAATAACAAAAACCAGACATGAAAAAATGAAATAGGTCTATACCACTAGATTCTCTATTCAAGGGTCTTTTTTAATATAATAATCACTGCTCTTACAGTGCTAGTTTCTTGACTTTGTTTTTCCTTAGAAATTGACTTTATTTAAGATTATGAACAACTGTTGATGAGAAACAAGCTCAAAACACTATAACAAACTAAAAAATCAGCAATATTTTGTATGTAGCCTAGGGTAATATCTCTAGTATTTGAAACATGCCTAACCTTGAATGAATATTTTGATTAAAATGTATCTTTCTTAGATAGCCTATATTCATAGGTGCAATGTTTTAAATAGCAGAGAATGGCTTTATGGTTGGGACTAGCCTAGTTAGGATTGGATGACTATAATCTAGGAAAACTTTTTTTCTTCATATTTAAACTTACATCAAAGTTATTATCACATTCTAGCTGGCCTAGTTCCAATAGCCTGTATGGGCCTTTTTAAGCAAATCAAAAAGTTAGGCTAGAAAAAGTATGCAAATGAAATTTTTCTGGGAGTAACCTATTCCTACCAATATTCAACACTGCTGCTAGGCTGTATTAGCTGCTTGATAAGGAACTATAATACTGTTTAATAATAAACTAGAAAATAATACGGGGTCTTCGCCTTCTTCTAGCGCTTTGTCTTCGAGTTCGATATGCACTTGCTCAGACTTCAAATCGCCCGGATCTTCATATTCCATTTATTCCAATCCCCAGCCAACCTAACATTCAAATCAAATCCGTTGATTTTTGAATCAAATTCAAGTTGCCATCAAGCTATGGCTAATTAGAGAAAATGCCAAGACAGATAGTCTGAGTGAGGGGCAAAGCCGGCATAGGCCAGCTTTTAAATTAAAATCAAGCCATGGCTAATTGGAGAAAAGCCAATGCAGATAATTTGAGGGAGAGGCAAAATAGTGCTGACATAAGCCCTTTTCAGGATTGTATAAAAAATGATGTCATTTTCCCTTATAGATAGATAGTCTATCATCCATCCATCCCTCCCAGGGCAGAACTAAGGTAGATAGTCATAGAACAAATGGATAATCGGGACTTTTGGGTTGATTCATAAGGTACATTTTAGGTAGGAATCTGATGGCTTTGAGAAAACCAACTTTTCCACTTGACTTTAAATGTTGCTGCTAAAGCTTAAGCTGCTTATATTGGCTTTGAGTTACCTTAAAATTTTTAGGTAACGTGATAAATTTTACTTTAAAGGATGGGCAAATTACATAATTTGCAATTCTTACACCGAGACCGGTTTGGCATACCTGGAGGAATAGCTATTAGAATTGTTTACTGGTTTGAACAAAATGACAATTTCAAAGTTCCGATCAGTATTCTAGGGACATCTTAGACCGGCAAGGAGGAGGGGGGCTCCGATACCTCTTTAACGGCTCCTCAATATACATCGACAGTTTCAAATGAATACCCTCTACAGTTCTTTAGATATTGCTGGATTTCCCTTTCCACAACAAACAAGCACATAGTCTACTTTGATTGCGTTCCTCAACCCTCTTGACTATTTGTTCAGCGTAGTTAAAAGGTCCAAAAATAATGTCTTTGAAGATGACAATTCCCCACAGTCCTCAGGGCAGAGGTTGTAAGTTATGCCCTAGGGGCATATAAAGTTTGTATGGAAAGGGTGGTCGTACAAATTTCGGAGGGGGCTCATTGGATTGGAAATCATAAACTGTAGTGCCCTTTTCAAAATTCTGAGTTATCAGAGGGCGGATACACCCCCCTCCTCACAACTCGTATTTTCCTGAAAAATACCTGATAGAAATTTTGAGGTGACCATTTGTTCTATAAACCTCAAAAAAGGCTCATTCAATTGTAAATTCAAAGGGCATTTTTTACAGTCAATAGTTATTGAAGGGCCACAAGCCCCCCCCCCGCGCCCATCAATTCCCAGAACATATCTAATCACAATTTTGAGATAGCCATGTTATTCACCATAGTTGAAAGGTCTGGAAATTATGTCTTTGAGGATGACAATTCCCCCCCCCCCCACACACACAAACTTCAGCACAAGGGTTGTAAGTTATGCCCCAGGGGCATATATGGTTCTTATGGAAAACGGTCGTATAAACTCCAGAGGCGGTTCATTGTATTGGAAATCAGGTCTTCTAGTACCCTTTTTAAAAGTGAAAGTGATTGCCCCCCCCCACTCCAACGTCGGATTTTCCACAAATACATCCAATAAAAGTTTTGAGATAACCATTTGTTCAAAAATAATCCGAAGATCAAGGAGGCACACTTGTGCCTCTATAAAGAGGCGACCCACCACAATGTTAAGCGATTTCAGGTCCTAGAGGTCGCAGAGAGACGGCGGTAATTGCATTTTGTAGCCCAAGCTCAAACTAAGAAACTTGCAAAATTTCATCCTCCTCCGACTTTATCTTCATGGGGTAAACTGGCCCGGAAGTTTGGACCCTCCCACCACAGCCCCCCTTTAACGTTGTCTGATTGGGCTGAAATTTAGAGGTTAAGCTTTCCTAGGGCCCGGGAGCTTATCCTCGAAATTTCAGATCAATCCGATTACTCCTTCCCTGTTTTCAAAAAACCAAATATAGCCACTTAAAATTCATCTCTTTTTTTTTTGTTAGCCACGCCTACAGGCCACAGTTGGCAACGGATCCGGTTGAATGAGGACTCATTCGAAGCAGAATTCGACCTGTTAGGGCCTTTTGATATTTTCAGACCGAAAAAATTATCCCCCGAATTTACATTTACGAAAAACCTCGTTTTCCTATATTAGCCCATGTTAATTTTTCCCTCCACAACCCCCCTTTAACGTTGTCTGATCGGGCTGAAATTTAGAGGATAAGCTTTCCTGGGGCCTGGGAGCTTATCGTCGAAATTTCAGCTCAATCTGATCACTCCTTCCCTGTTTTCCAAAAACCACATATCAAGATTTTTGGGAATTTGCTTGCGTCGAAAATACCTTCTATTTGCTAAACAACAATTACTATTGTGTTTGTATAGTCCAGCGGCTGAGACTTCAGACTTTCAGGCGGAAAACTCGGGTTCGATTCACCATCAGAGCAACTTTTTTATATACTTTGAAAAGAAACTCAGTTTCTTTTTTAAATTATTTGAAAAAAATTACGTTTTCTAAAGAGTTAAAGAGGCTGAGTTACAAGGTCGACCCTTAAAACGTACAGGGATTAGGAGGCACAGTTGGGGGGCTGTTAAAGAGGCTGAGTCACAAGTTCGAACCTTAAAACGTACAGGGATTAGGAGGCACCCTGTACGACGTGATTTGAGTATTCAGGAATTAAAAGCCTTAACACAAGAATGTTCAAGAGCGGGGGGTTTGGGGGCGGAAGCCCCCCAACTTTAACTCCTGACACGATCAGCTAACAGTTAGTCAAGCAATAATAAGTAATAAACTGTACAAAAACGTGCAGAAATTATTTGAAAAAAACTACGTTTTCTAAAGAGTTAAAGAGGCTGAGTTACAAGGTCGAACCTTAAAACGTACAGGGATTAGAGGCACAGTTGGGGGGCTACCACCCCCCAAACCCCCGCTTTCGCAGCCTTTAAATATAAAAAAAATTTCTTTAAACTGAAAGTAAGGAGCGACATTAAAACTTAAAAAGAACAGAAATTATTCCGTATATGAAAGAGGCTGTGCCCTCCTCAACGCCTCGCTCTTTACGCTAAAGTTTTTACTTGTTTAACAAAAGAGTTGTGAGACAAGTCAAAACTTTAGCGTAAAGAGCGAGGCGTTGAGGAGGGCACAGCCTCTTTCATATACGGAATAATTTCTGTTCTTTTTAAGTTTTAATGTCGCTCCTTACTTTCAGTTTAAAGAAATTTTTTTTTATATTTAAAGGCTGCGAAAGCGGGGGTTTGGGGGTGGTAGCCCCCCAACTGTGCCTCCTAATCCCTGTACGTTTTAAGGTTCGACCTTGTAACTCAGCCTCTTTAACTCTTTAGAAAACGTAGTTTTTTTCAAATATCACATAATAGGGCCTTTGAGGTGGACAGAATTCATCAGAGTCTAGGGTTGAGAGTTAAAAGTTATGCCCAAGGGGCATATAAGTTTTTATGGAAGAGGTGGTCGTGTGAACTTTAGAAGAGGGTCATTGATTTGAAATGTGTAGTTCTAGTTCCCTTTTAAGAGTCAAACATGATGGAGATCAACTAGCCCCCCCCCCTCCCTCCCTGACATCCTCTTTTCCATAAAATTCATTCAATTGAAAACTTGGGATATCCATTTTGTTACCAATAGTCCAAAAATCATATAAAATGTCTTTAGGGTGGACACAATCCCTCAGAGCCCATCGACAAGGATGGTAAATTATGCCTTGGGTATATTAACTTTATATGGACCAGGTAGTCGTATAAACTTTTGATCGGATGGAGCTCATTTGATTAGAACTTGGAAATTTTAGTGCCCTTTTTAAGAGTCAAAACTGAATAGAGAGCAATCAGCCCCCTCCCCCAAGCTTATCATTCCCCAATATACATATCTGATTGAAATTTTAAGAGTCTTATTTTGTTCAGCCTTGTTGAAAGATCCAGTAATTATGTATTTGGGGATTTCAGCCTCTCTACACTGCTCAGAACAATGGCTGTAAATTAGGCAATTTGTTCATTGTTTACACTTAGTATATGCTATTGAGAAAGGTATGCATGTTTGAATCTTACTTTCCAAGAAGGCGAAGGGTATTCACGTGAGACTTTCAGAGTATGTTGAAGAGAGTGTTGAACTAAATCAAAACACGTTATGTGCATTCGGATTGTCAAAAAGGTTTAACACAGGAATAACTGAGTAGATTAATTCGAAAAACTCAGGAAATAATAAGGGACATGATCAAAAAGGCAATATTTGCAGGTTACCAATACTACTACGACTACCACCACTACTACTACGATACTACCCCGTTTACAGCATTAAGGAGAAGTTTTATCTAAATCAAAAGACGCTATGTGCATGCAAACTGTCAAGAATTGATTTGGGTATTAATGTGGAACTTTCAGAGAATAGTTAAAGGGGAAGATCATCTCACCAAACAGCAATATTTGCACACTACTGCTAATATTGCTGTTACAGCTACATTTAGTACAACTTCTACTACTTTTATTGTAACTACTTGTAGAGCTAAGAGCATTTACATGAAAATTTCAAGAAGTATATGAACATAAAGGTTATCAAAAAGGTATATCAGCAATTTCAAAGCGATGGCTAATTGTATTAAGTTGACACTTCCACAACTTGAAGAGAGGGATATTCTGGGGCAGCCATATGGAGGGGGGGGTGCAGGGGGCTTCAGCCCGCCCTCTCGCTGAGTGATACTGCCTTATATTTTATATTTTTGTTTTGAGATTTCTATTGTACAGTATTGAAAGTCATAGAACAAAGGGATAATCGGGATTTTTGGGTTGATTCATAAGGGACATTTCTGGTAGGAATCTGATGGCTTTGAGAAAACCAACTTTTCCACTTCACTTGAAATGTTGCTGCTAAAGCTTAAGCTGCTTATATTGGCTTTGAGATACCTTAAAATTTTAAGGTAACGTGATAAATTTTACCTTAAAGGATGGGCAAATTACATAATATGCAATTCTTACACCGAAACCGGTTTGGCATACCTGGAGGAATAGCTATTAGAGATGTATACTGGTTTGAACAAAAGGAAAATTTCAAAATTCCGATCAGTATTCTAGGGGCACCTTAGAACGGCAAGGAGTAGGGGGGAGGGGGCTTCAATACCTCTTTAACGGCTCCTCAATATACATCAATAGTTTCAATTTAATACCCTCCACAGTTCTTTAGATATTGCTGGTTTTCCCTTTCCACAACAAACAAGCACATAGTCTGCTTTGATTGCGTTCCGCATCCCTCTTGACATTTGTTCAGCGTAGTTAAAAGGTCCAAAAATAATATCTTTGAAGATGACAACTCCCCACAGCCCTCAGGGCAAGATTTGTGGCTTGTGCCGTGGAGGAATATAAAGTTTTTATAGAAAGGGTGGTCGTACAAATTTTGGAGGGGGCTCATTGGATTGGTACCCTCCCCACAACTCGTATTTTCCTGAAACATACCTGATATAAATTTGAGGTGGCCATTTGTTGTATAAACTTCAAAAAAGGCTCATTCGATTGTAAATTGAAAAGGCACTTTTTACCAGTCAATAGTTATTGGAGGGCCACAAGCTCCCCCCCCGCCACGTTCATTAATTCCCAGAATACATCTAATCACAATTTTGAGATAGCCATGTTATTCACCGTAGTTGAAAGGTCTGGAAATTATGTCTTTGAGGATGACAACTCCCCCCCCACACACACACAACCTTCAGTGCAAGGGTTGTAATTTATACCCAGGGGCATATATGGTTCTTACGGAAAAATGGTCGTATAAACTCCAGAGGGGGTTCATTGTATTGGAAATCAAAGAACCCCCATAATAAATGAAATCAATGAAATCATTGTATAGTATATGTTATTGAGAAAGGTATGCATGTTTGAGCCTTACTTTCCCAGAAGACGAAGGGTATTCAGATGAGACTTTCAGAGAATGTTGAGGGGAGTGTTGAACTGAATCAAAGCATGTTATGTGTATTCGGATTGTCAAAAGGGTGTAACTCAGGAATAACTGAGTAGATTAATTCGGAAAACTCGGGAAATAATAAGGGAGATGATCAAAAAGGCAATATTTGCATGCTACCAATACTAATACGACTACCACCACTACTACTACGATACTACCCATTTTACAGCATTAAGGAGAAATTTTAACTAAATCAAAAGACGCTATGTTCATGCAAACTGTCAAGAATTGATTTGGGTATTAAAGTGGAACTTTCAGATAATAGTTAAAGGGGAAGATCATCTCACCAAACAGCAATATTTGCACACTACTGCTAATATGACTGCTACTGCTACATTTAGTACTACTTCTACTAGGGTGAATCAGGGAAAGTCCGACAATGGGGTAAGTCCGATACCAACCTCCAATTTGTCTATTGCCCATTGTATCTGTGGGAGGCTTTCATATTTGCTTCCATATTAGTAGCAGTAGGCAACAGTGCCATCAACTTCCGGCAGAGATAGCACGCCTTCCGTTCAAAAGGTTTTGAAGATTTTTGGACGGCGTTTTCTTAGGAACACAGGTAACTGAGTTTACTTTAACTTATGCAGATTATAAAATAAGAGAGATAGAGAATTTTTTTTTTTCATTTCTTAGAAACTAAAAGACCAGGAGTATCTTCCCGATTTTTTAAAACAAGCTAATGTTATTAGTTGAAGAGATAAGAGGAGTTTCGGTCTTACCCCCGAAAAAGCCCATCTGGGGAAAGTCCGACATGTCGGTCTTACCCCCTACGGGGGAAGTTTGGCTGGGGTGTCGGACTTACCCCATGTTACCAAAGATTGATATTTTAAATGGTAGAACAGATTCTAAGCTTTAGATAATAAAGGTTGAAGCCAGTAACCATCCTTAGATGGCTCTACTAACTTAATGGAATGTAGTGTTGTGTTGATCATTCATGTATTGCAGTTCTGTGCCTGCTTTCGTTTATCATTCTCCCTTGTAATTTTTTTTTTCGTCTTAACCTTTACTTGTGACCTGCCGTGCAAAAAGTGTAGCAAAGTAGAAATGCTACTTGGCAGGTATCAAATTTGTTGGCAGATTTTGTCTGAAAATTCCCTTTTTACATATAAAATAATTTTTGCTCAAAGAAAAGGTGTCCAAACACAAGTCGTGCTCCGCCGTGCAAAAAGTGGGGTAGCATAGTAGCAATGCTACTTGACAGTTTTCATGGCCTAGTAAAATTTGTTGGCAGATTTTGTCCAAAAATACCAGTGCTTCCACTATCCCCGAGTTTTTGGGGATTTCCCCCAAAATCTGTCTTCTCATAAACATTGTCAAAATTGGTTCCCCAAAAATCCCTTTTCTTTCAGGGTTGACACCCCTAGTGATTTATCACTGACGACAATCCACCCCTAGTAACTATTACTTTCACTTGACTTGACATAATTTTTCACTATTTTCAAAAGTTTATCTCTCAATTATTTACTACACATCAAAACCAGACATAGGTCATTGAATTACTCACCTTTCTTCCTATGCTAGTAAAAGTATACTGACCTTTTTATAGTTGTAGTACAGTGATCAATGAATATTAAGAATGCAGTTGGGTGTGTATTATTTTTGTAATACCAATACCATTGGAGTGTACAGCTCAATCCATAAACTATCAGCAGCAAGCTATATACTGTATACTTGAGAATTTGAATACTGCACACCATTAGCAGTATTAGAGTAAATATGAGACAGTACTTTAATATGATTAAATATGATTCAGAAAACTATTGATATTTCTAACCGCAAGCTATACTAAGTTACATTTGTTACTTTTCTGCAAATTTTACCTATAGAAATACTTTTTGCTCAAAGAAAAGCTGTCAAAACACGGATTTTGCTGCTAAAGTGTTGGCAGATTTTGGAATTTTGCTACTGGCAGTTACGGATTTTTTTGCACACCTGCTTGTGAAAGGTTTTCGAATACATTCATCCATTCATTCATAATTCGCCTTCGAATAAATTCATCCATTCATTCATAATTCCTTTGTCTTTTCTAGATGCCTAGAAATTATGCTCGGAAAACACAACGCGGGGTTGGAGGAACATATGATGCAACTCAGCTACAAAACGTGCTAGCAGAGATATCTTCAAAGAGAATGACTATTGTACAGGCTTCCAAAGTGTTTCAGATACCGCGCACTACCTTGCATGACCATCTTATGAAGAAAACATAAGTCAAAAAACCAGTTTGTGGTGGAGGGAGGAGCCAAGAAATTCCTGCTGAAATATTAAAGGATATGGCTCAGGTTCTCCGAATACTTGAAAAGTGAGGCATAGGTCTCAGCAAGCAGGAATTTTTTGACTAAGTCCAAGACTATCTCATCAAGAACAAAATTCAAACAAGATTTAAGGACAACCGACCTGGTCATGACTGGTGGGTGGGGTTCAAGTGCCGTAACAAAATTTCACTAAAGAAACCAGAAAGGTTAGAAAACAAAAGACTTTCGCAGCAATCTGACCCCTTCATAATGTATGGTATTTTTATGAGCTGTTGTATGAAACTGCCACGGCGATGGATATTCTTGACAAGTCCCAGTGCTGGTTTAATTTGGATGAGACATCTTTCTGTAGGGATCCTGGCAACACGAAAGTTGCTGGAGCCAAAGGCTCACCAGCCACTCGTAGAACAGGTTTTAATGGACGTGAAAATACAACTGTCTTGGCTTGTATCAGTGCAAACGGAGAAAAACTCCCACCTTTAATAGTTTTCCCTGCAAAGAATACCTGGAACTCATGGATACCTGTAGATGGAGATTACCCTGGTGCATCTTACTCATCTACCAATATAGGGTGGATGACGTCTGATCTCTTTCTTAAATGGTTTGAATTCCAATTTCTTCCTCATGTAAAGGGAAAGGCACTTCTCATCTTAGATGGACATGGCTCACATCTTTCTCTTGCTCTTGCAAACGAAAATAATGTTAAAATTTTCAAGCTAACTCTGCATGCATCTCAAATGCTTCAACCTCTCAATTAAGTTGATTTCAAGTGAATAAAAGTGTCTTATGATCATAATCTCGCGAAATGACAGAGGAAACACCATGGCGACATTCTGTCGAGGAACGATTTTGTATGTCTCTTATCAAAGGTATAGGATACCTATTTCACTCCTTGTCTGATTAAAAAGTCGTTCAAAGCAGCTGGAATCTTTGATCTGAGTGTTCCAATGAGAGTAAACTCATCCGTAATTGACCAGACCAAGTTTGAACCTACCAAGTTGAGACGCTATGCACAAATGAAAAAGGAGCAAGAGGAATTCAGCACTGTGCCTGAATTTTCAAGCAACGGAATCTTTGATCTGGTGTTCCATAGAGTAAACTCATCCGTAATTGACCAGACCAAGTTTGAACCTACCAAGTTGAGACGCTATGCACAAATGGCTATGCACAAATAGCGAATCAGACATCAGCCTTGAAATTGGCTCTGAAGAGGATGATCAGAGTAGTCACAACCACCGTCAACATTGAACTAGAAAAAATTACCTTTTCTGTTAACTTTAGTCCAAAGAAGTTGCTTGGCAACCAATCAACAACTTTTGAAGAGATTCTTCTTGACTCAATCAAGCGGCCCGACCTACCCTCAGTTTCAGGAATAGAAAAACGGAAGAAAATTGCAAGAGAGGCAAAAGTGATAACATCAAAAGAACATCTAGAGGTGCTTAAGAGGGAAACAATCTGAAAGCAAAAGGCAAAGGGAAGAAGAAAAGTTCAGATGGGAAAATATAAAATAGAAAAAAAAGATTTTCCTAAGAGGGAAGCCAATAGAGATACGGGTGATAGCGAATCAGACATCAGCCTTGAAATTGGCTCTGAAGAGGATGATCAGAGTATTCAAGATACTATTCAAGAAAGTGACAGTGATGACAAGGAGACACTCAGTAAGCAAAAGATTGTTCCCAAGCTAAATGAGTACTATGCAGTTAGATACGATGCCAGGAATGATGAACTAGACTTTCCTGACGAGGGAAAAGTTAAGCTCAAGTTTCTTCACTGCTTGAGCCTTGCCACCTACTCTTTCAATTGGCCAAAGAAAGACGATATCGATACTGTGGATGACAAATACATTTTTGCAGGACCAGTAAACTTAGTGGGAACCAGACCATTTGAAAGACCCAAATCCGTCAGGTTATTGTATCGTAAAAGGCAGTTACTGGCAAGCGTCAGTAGATCTTTGTTTTATGCCCATACACATAAGCTACAACATATATGAGTAACTTTTTGTATCTGGAGTCAAACCATAATTTGTGAGATATGTTTTTCTTTTTTTTAAATACAAGCAATCATTTATATTCCGTTATGTGAGGACTTTATCCATGATGCGTGGAATATTGCTTGGGTGGGTACGACCAACACTTTCAGAGTTACACCATAGTAGCAGACCTAAATATGGTCTGGCATTTTGATGACTGTCCGTTTGTAATCAATAATGATTGATTATGTAATTGTAGTGATTCCTTGATGCCCTATAAGATAGTGAAGTCATATTATTTTTGACATATTGTTGAAAAAAGCTAGTAGGATATGTTACACTTCCCCCAAAGCTGGGGTAAGTCCAACATAGCAGACTGCAACAAATTTGAGACCTGGTGATGGGTTACAAGCACATTATATGGGAAAATCAGAAAGTGAATAATATGGTAAACTGCTGTAAAAAAAAGGTTGAGAGAAGATGATATGAGATACTCATAAAAAAAATCTTGAGTCAATTTAACACAAAAAAAAAAAATGTTTAGGTGTCGGACTTTCCCCGATTCACCCTACTTTTATTGCAACTACTTGTAGAGCTAAGAGCATTTACATGAAAATTTCA
Source organism: Artemia sp. Qi Xiang Cuo (assembly GCF_049724085.1). Taxonomy (NCBI): domain Eukaryota; kingdom Metazoa; phylum Arthropoda; class Branchiopoda; order Anostraca; family Artemiidae; genus Artemia; species Artemia sp. Qi Xiang Cuo. The sequence goes on along the minus strand of NC_142796.1, from coordinate 73,951,124 downwards.
AGAAGTATATGAACATAAAGGTTATCAAAAAGGTATATCAGCAATTTCATAGCGATGGCTAATTGTATTAAGTTGACACTTCCACAACTTGATGAGAGGGATATTCCGGGGCGCCCATCTGGGCGGGGGGAGGCACAGGGCGCTCCAGCCCTCCCTCTGGCTGAATGATGCCGCCTTATATTTTATATTTTTGTTTTGAGATTTCTATTATACAGCATTGAAAGTGCAAATTAGACTAGGTAAGCCCTCTCTAAAATTCAGCTTATGGGCGCCAATGGAGATATAAACTGATCAAAGGGCAATAGGTTAATACTACTGCTGCCAGTAGTACTACTACCACTATTCAACACTATTACTATTAATATCAATACTACTACTTTGACTACTATTACAACTATGCCTAAGGGTATGAAGGATAAATATTCAAAAAACTAGGAGGGGGGAAGTTGAAATGAATTAAAACACACCCTCTGTATGCAGGTTGTCAAAAAGGTGTATAAGCAATATTTAAGGAACAGTTTGGTGTGTGAAGTTGAAAATAATAGGGCTTGTTGTGAGGGATGTGAACTAACCAGAAGAAAATATTTGCATTTTAATGCTACTGGTTCTACTCATACTACCGCTACTGCTACTAGTTTTACTACTTTTATTACTATTACTGCCACTAAAGCTAAGACTACCACAATTAATTTTACTGCTGCTACTACTACTACTACTACTACTAAAACAAAAGGTATTAAGGTGAAAATTTTGGGATATATAGAATCTGTATGGAACTATTCGGAAACACACTGTGCCCACACAGGTTGTCAAGTGGACGCATCAGAAATGCTTTAGAAACGGTTGACGGTATTGTTAATCTGAAACTTTCAGTGTGTGCTGAAGGGGATGTTGAAGAATCCAAAGATGCTATACGTATACTGCTACTATTGCTGCTACAAGTATTGCTACTGCGCAAGCTAAGGGTATTAAGGTGAATATTTTAAGCAATATTTAGGCGGATGTTGAACTAAATCAGAACGAACTATGTTCATGTGTACTTTCAAGAAGGTAGAAAAGTAATATCTGAAGAGCAACATATATTATTATCTTAGACCTTTGAGGGTAAGTTGTGGAGGACTTTTAACTAGCCAGAAGGCACTATATGTGTACTTTCAATTCTACCACTACAGTTACTTACATTGTCTCTTTAGATAAAAAAAGCATTGTTAAAAAGCATTCACTTAAAGTTTGTACAGATACCTATATTCTTCTCTCTTCTATGGGTGACGCTGGCTGTCACTTGGTTTGTGTCTGGATGGGTTAATTCTTCTTCTTGGGTTCCTTTTTGAGCACTTTGTTTTTGGGAAAATTTTATCTTAGTTAAAGTTTATGTTTCCCGTATTAATTGTTCGTGCGAGGATCTTCTCATCAAGGGCAATGGATTGGTTTCTAATTTCAGCTTCAGGAAATTAACACTTATATTTTTCAGTTGGATCGAAACTTTATTTCAAGGTCTGTTTCGGTATATTGTCTCTGATTTAGGACTAGGGCAATTTCAGTCATCAATGGGTTATTCACTGAGATTGTTCTTTTGATGCTTGGGACTTTCAATATGGTGACTCTGATAATGGTCACGCAGTTTTACGACGTGCCGGTCATTGGGGTTTTCGAGTAAGTTATTTTGGGAATGGATACGCAGTTTTGCAACATGATGGTGGTTGGGGTTTTCAAAATAATCATTTTGACAGTTTTCCTGCAATTTTACGACATACCGGTCGATGGTAGCCTCATGTTAGTCATTTTGGGAGTTGTTTTGCAGTTTAAGACATGCAGATTGATGAGGTACTCTAAATAGGGATACCTGTCAACAGGTTGTGGTAACTGTGGACTTAACCTTGACATTGTCATCTGGGATCATGCTTCTGCTGAGTACTCTTAGTTGGATAAAGAATTGCGATGGTCGATGCTACTTGGTTGTATCAGTGCTGGATTGTTTGTTTATTCGGTTCCCATTAAGTCTTTGCCAAGTGAGGATCAAATCCGGATATCTATTTGATGAAATAGTGTGAACAAAAAACCATCGCTTAACTTGTACTTAGTAGTTAGCTACATTTACATCAGGTTGGTTTGACAAAGTTTTTGTCTATGCTGCACACGTTTTTTTTCGAGGAGCTCAATTAACCAGATCAATGGCACTCACTAAAGATCATTTTGATAGCAGAATGGACCAAATGTCGGACTTTATCAAGAAGCTACAACATGGTAATAAAGTGCTTAAATTGGAGAATAAAAACCTTCATGCCGAGGTTCATAATTTAAAGATAACAACAATCTGCTTCGGCCTACATGCCAGGAGGAAATAATATTATTGTGCATGGAGTAGATATGGCTAGAAATGAACTCACCGAAACTGTAGTCTGAGAGCTAATGAAAAATAGCCTCGAAATCCCTAATGCTGATAAGGTTGAAATTGTCAAGTGTTATTGCATGGCTAAAAAGTCTTCTGAACTGTTTCTACGACCTGGTACTAAAAAAGGCACTGACCCCATTTTACTTGAGTTTAATAGTCCTTCTACAAGGGATCTCATCATGACGAATTGTGGCAAGCTTAAAAAATCTGAAATAACTTTAGCTTGTGAATTTCCTGCAGAACTAGCACGTAGGGAAAAGAGTTATTTTTCTCGGTTATAAGCTCACAAGCTCGAAGAAAGTTAGTGAGACCTGAGTGATTCAAAAGGGGTTTATCTCTGGCTAGAATATAAAAAGTCTAAGACAGCCAAATGGAAAAAGTGACGATTGATGTTACGATTTCATTCGAGTACCAATGACAAGTCATACTGATGGCTACTCAGATGATTAATGTTCATGATTTTGTTTTGTTTTACCCTTTGGTTTGAGCGATTTCAGATTTTGTATATCCTTGTGCCCTTCTTCTTCTTTTTTTCGGATGAAACTGAAATTTGTTTTTCTATTTCTGTCTTGTGTTATTGTTTTGCTAGTTCAGTATGATATTTTGTTTCTTTGCATTTTTGGACTTTTCCGAATTTCCACAAATTGATCGATCAATTTATAATCTTTTAATGCTTCAACCTCCAACTCACTACACACTACACTCCAACTAACAGTGAGATCCTAATTATGTCAAAATATTTTTGGTAAGTTATTTTAATGTCAGTCACTAAAGTAATTTTAATGTCTGTCACTGATTGGATTTAGGGAAACGAACCTGAGCCTTCGATTGATTTTTCTGTTTCAAAGCATAATTATTTGAATCATTCCCAGATTTTTTTATAGCTTGTCAAGGCTTGAGTTCTGGGTTATTAAAATCCTTTAGTTCAAACTATTGTTGAGCTAAGCTAAGAATAACCGTGCTTGATTTTAATTCAATTTTCATTAACCCAAACCAAGAGATCTTCTTATTATTTCTTGAAAAGGGCTGTGTATTCCTTGGGCCTTTAGTAAGCTTTAAATTTAGCAGGGAAAACTCTTAATTGAAAATACCTGGACATAAAGGTTTGGAAATTCTTAAGTCGACAATATTTTTCCCTTTTTCCCTAATCTACCTGTATAAACATTAAGGCCACCTTTGTATAAACATGCAGTACGGGTTTAACGAAATGAAAGAATGATTAAAAGAGGAACGATGTTCCTCTCCGTATAAACGTCTGAAGATTGCACAAAGGGGGGAGGGGGCAAGTAATGTTGGTATCCGATAATTCTAATTTTTGGATATAAGGTCTTTATAAAGTCAAGCTAAGTCCCAAGGAACTCTATGCTGGAAAGGGGAGCTCAAAGGGCTCGTCTAACGTTGACTTCTTGGTTAAGATTCCTTTCCTCCTTAAACCTTCAGTTATTCGAAGCTTAAATTTCAGGGAAGAAATTTAAATTAGCTTATTATAACCTTAATATACTATTTTGGCCAGATGGCTCAAGCCTTGTCTAAGTGGAAATACTAGCGAAATATAAACCCAAAATCACCAAAAATTTTAGATTTTAGCACTAGTTATTATTTTCTCCTATATACGTTTTAAGTTATCTCGAAGTGACCGGAATCTTTAGAGGTTTTCTTCTTATTTTAATTTTATCTTCAAACTTTATCTCCGAGGGGAATTCAGACAGACAGTGGTAGTTTATCGTAATTACAAAGTAAAAACACTTACTCCTTGTTTGATCCAAAAAGGACTACCCCGTTCGTCCTCAAATCCCTATTTTAAGTTTTGTCTTATTTTGTTCTTCTTTTCTCTCATTGGCCAGAGACCAGTTTTGATGTAATCCTAATAATAGTTCTTTCTTCAAAACGTTAGCTTCCGCTATCTCTATTAAAAACCCTGTTTCGTCATGTGATACAACTCGCGTGATTTTCTTGTCGTTGACCCCTGGTTTAAAATGGTGGTCCGGCATTTGCATTTTATGGCTCTAGACGGATCAAGGGTATTCTTATTCAAATGTAATGTTGTTTGTTCTCGTTACACAAAGAAAATTAATGCTTCGTTACCTTTATAATTACTCAAAAGTCATACTTTGCTATTTTTACAATTTAGTCAGGTTATGATGGCTTTCCCACATTCTCACAACTGCAAGTACTCCTGGAATTTATAAACTACATACCCTATCCCAAAATTTTAAATTTTCACTAAATATTAACCTGATTGTGGATGCTCCCTTGCCAGCCTCCATTGAAAAGAAGTTTTTACAGAGAGGCAATTGATGTGTTAATGAATTTAGATGTTCTTTGACTGAGTACTATCTTCCTCCGAAGTATTGTAACTTTTAATGATGAGGGGTCGACAAGCAGAAGAAGGGGAGGGTCCTGTCACAAGAGCCGTAGAGGTACCTGCCGAGTTTTCTCTTAAATTGCGGGGAATTGGTAGCAGGACCCTACGCTTCCCTTGTTTGGCCCTTATGAAAAAGCCACATTAGTTTTCTCCCCCCCCCCCTTGGAAGAATATAAATTTAATGATATGGAGGAGAATCCACCAACTTGGAGGCCAGAAAGACACCAAATGATGGCGCCCAAGTAATTTCTAACGAAGAAGAACAAAAGTGCAGTTACAAGCCGAATGGAGTCCGTTTAGGATTCCAGGTGCTTATTTTTGAAGAAGAAGAAGAAGAAGGAAACTGAAGCTCAACAAATACAAATACCTGTTAAAATTCAAACTCAAAACGACCAGAAATTACCATTAAACCTTTCCGACGAAGTAGTTCCTCAGTCAAACCACCTTTTCATATTTTCTTCCCATGAACCATAGGTGGTTAAAATAAGCAACCATTAGTCTAACTTAGCCTACGCCTATTGACGCTCTCTCACGGACGAAACTTCATGGGCAGCCTAATTGACACTTATTGAGGCATAGCTCAGTATTTCGTTGGGACCACGTGCTGTCTTTTAAGAAAAAGTAAGAAAGTTCAAAATACTTGGTAATTGTTATATCTTTATTATAGTTTTCCTTCCAATTTGTTCTTTGTATAGTAGAGTACGAGTAAGTAGTATCACAGTTTCAGATATAAACACGATAAGAAGATATTAGACATGAGACGCTGGCCATCCCCGATGACCACCTTGCAGCATATGCTAAAAAGCTGTTTCTTGTTTTTTTGTTTTTTTGGAGTGGTTTGAGCTTGAGGCCACTTCGCCCGCTCAACAAAACAAATGAAACTCAAGCAATTTCGAAAAGACTGGGTCTAGCATCTAAAATATCAGATTAAATTTGCTCTTTTTCAGCTAAATCGTTATGGCAGGCCGTCCTTTGCGGACATAAGATAGGTCAAAGTTATTTGATGACATACCTTCAGATCCAGAATCCGAACTTGACATGTTATCAGAGGATGATGCTGATGATTGGCTGTCCGACCTTCCAGTTTGAAATGCTGAATCATAGAGCAACTTACTGGCTGGAGAGCTATCATCAAGTGACGACGGAACCGATAATCAAGTGGACGGATTAACAGAAGCAAACGACAAGCCAGAATCAAGTAAAAACAAAGATTATCTTCCTCTTCAAGTCATATTAAAGAAGTGGAGTAAAATATTTGAAGTCAAAGATTTCGAGTCCTTCACCGAGTCCAGCTGACACTATCGAGTTTGGACTTGGAAAATGAGTAGCTATAGATCATACGACGGGATTAGAAGGCAAAAAATATCACATTTATCTTGACAATTTCTTCAGTTTAGTAAACCTCATGGAAAAAAGAAGAACAATGAGTTCTACTGCTGTGGTACAGTTTGTGCAAACCATAAAGGTCTAACCAAACTTAAAGCCAAAAAAGAGCTGAGGCAAGGTGATTCAGGCTATGCTGTGAGGTAAGATGGAATCCACTGTTTACGGTGGAAGGAAAAACGATGTACACAACTTTATTCGACGATTCATAAAGGAGTAGAAGTGACACAGATCAGTAGGACGGACATAGATGGATTTGTTACCCAAGTTACGTGCCCAAACTTGGTCGTCGAGTGCAACAAGTTTATGGGCTGCATGAATAAAGCTGATATGTTCAAATCTCTCTATGTGATAGACAGGAAAAGCAGAAAGTGATGATACCACCTACTGCGGTACTTCATCAACATTACAATGGTTAATGCTTTGGTCTTGTTCAAGTTGTCCACTATATCAGATGCTAACAAGATGACGTTGAAGGACTTTAGATATCGCATTGCCAGTGGTTTCGTTTGAAGTTATTCATGCAAGAGTGAGAGAAGTTAGCCATCCAGAAAATCAGAATTTATCCCCAAATTCAAGCCTAACGTTCCTCAAGAAAAGAGATTGGATCAATCAAAACACTTACCTGTTCAGGGTACTTCAAGAAGACATGCTAAATATTGTACATAGATTGAGCCCAATCGCACAAAATGGTGGTGTTCAGTTTGCAAAGTTTCGTTGTTCATAAAGTACACGAAGAACTGCTTTAGTTCTTTTCACTGGAAGTGAGGTTTTTTCTGCACATGTGTCAAAGTGGTCTCTACCAGACACACCCTTATATTTGATTTCATAGTTGGTATAATTTATTTTTAGTTCAATATTTGTCAGTTTCTAAGTCCAGGGACATAGGAAACAAAAAAAATGTGGAATTTTCTGACGATTTGATAATTTGTGCCGGAAAGGGTTAAAGAATTAATGAAATCCAAAACAAACAGAAATTGAATAAACAATCATGACAAAAAACATACAACAAGTAATAATCGAAACGAATAAATAGATCTTAAGGCGAGTATTGCTTCGATTGAATATGAAAATCAAGCTTAAAAAAAACATTTTACTATAGAAGTATAAATGAAACTTAAAAAGAACACAAATTAGATAAACAATCAATGCAAACAAACAGACAATAGATATTAATGTATATGAATAAATAAATCTTAAAACGACTGAAAATTAAATTGAATATGCAAATCAAGCTTAAAACGAACAAAATTACTACAAACAAGAGTTTGGATATCGCCTCCTGCTCAACCTGTAAAAGTCTAAAACCTACTGCGTCATTTCAGTCAGATGAACCCTTCTGAAGTTTATACGAGCAACCATTCTATAAGAACCATATATACCCCCAGAGTATAACTTAAAATGCCTGTCCCTTGGCCCTGGGGGGGCTGTTTTGACTCTTACTCTCTTTTGACTCTTAAAAATTGAGCTATAACTTTCAATTTTCATTCAAATCAGCCCTCTCTGAAGTTTATACGAGCATCCCTTCCATAAGAACCACATCTGCCCCCCGGGTATAACTTGTAATGCCTGCCCCCAGCCCTGGGTGGTTGTGTGGACACCGGAGTTTTTTTATCTGACCTTTGTACTATTTTTAACAAAATGGCTATCTCAAAATTTTCATCGGATGCATTTGGGGAAAAAGAAGTGTAAGGGGGATAGTTGCCCTGTGATCTCTTTTTACTCTTAAAAACCGAACTAGAAGTTTCAATTTCCAATCAAATGAGCCCTATCTGAAGTTTATAAAAGGATCCCTTCAACAACAGCTGTATATGCCCTCCAGGCATTACTTAAAATGCCCGCCTCCGGGCCCTGGAGGTTAAGTCGACACAGGAGTTTTTCTTATCTGATCTTTGAACTATTTTTAATGAAATGGTCATTTTCAAATTTTTATCGGATAGGCTTGGGGAAAAGGGTGTGTGGGGGGGGGCTAGTTTCCCTCGGATATTTTTTTACTCTTAAGAAGTGAACTAGAACTTTCAATTTCCAATCAAGTGAGCCCTCTCTGAAATTTATACGAGCATCCCTTTCATAAGAACCATATACACCCCCAGGAAAACACTTACAACGCCTACCCCCGGGCCCTGGGGGGTTGTTTTAACACCGAAATTTTTGTTATCTAATTTTTGAACCATTTTAAAAAAACTGGCTATCTCAAAAATTTTTAGCGGATGGGTTTGGAGAAAAAGGGTGTGGAGGCTAGTTGCCCCCACAGCCTTTTTCTCTAAATCTCTTTATCTTCTAAATCTCTTGACTCTTAAACAGTGAACTAGAACATTTAATTTCAAATCAAATGAGCCCTCTGTGAAGTTTATAAGAGCATCTCTTTCATAAGAACGATATATGCCTTAAGGGCATAACTTAGAACGCCTTCCCCCAGGCCCTGGGAGTTTTTATTGACACCGGAGTTTTTCTTATCTGAACTTTTAACTATTTTTTTTAACAAAATGTCTATCTCAAAATTGTCCTCAGATGGGCTTGGAAAAAGAAGGCGTGAGGGGGGGATGGTTACCCTTGGATCTCTTTTGACTATTAAAAAGTGAACTCGAACTTTCAATTTCCAGTCAAATAAGCCCACTCTGAAGTTTAAAAGCGCATCCCTGTCAGAAGAACAATATATGCCACAGGGCATGACTTCCAACGCCTGCCCCCGGGCCCTGAGAGGTTGTGTCGACACCTGAGTTTTTGTTATCTGACTTTTGAACAATTTTCAACTTAAAGGCTGTATCAAAATTTGCATTGGGTGCATTAGGGAAAAGAGGGGCACGGGGGGTTAGTTGCCTTCCAATCTCTTTTGACTGTTAAAAACTGAACTAGAAATTTAAATTTCCAATCAAATGATCCCTCTCTCAGAAGTTTTACGAACATCCCTTCCATAAGAACCATATATTCCCCGAGGGCATAACTTATACCGGCTGCTCTCGAGCCCCGGGAGGCTGTGTTTACACCGGAGTTTTTCTTATCCTGCCTTTGAACTATTTTTTTATTTTTAAAACAAAAGGCACAACTTACAACACCTGCCCCCAGGCCCTGGGGGGTTGTGTCGACACCTGAGTTTTTGTTATCTGACTTCTGAGCAATTTTAGCTTGATAGCAATATCAAAATTTTTATCGGATGCATTTGGGAAAAGAGGGGTGCGGGGGGCTATTTGCCCTTCAAACTCTTTTGACTCTTAAAAAGAGAACTAGAACTTTCGATTTCCAATCAAGTAAGCCCTCTTTGAAGTATATACGTGTATCCCTTCCATAAAAACCTTATATACCCTCAGGGTATAACTTACAACGTCTGCCCCCAGGCCCTGGGGGGTTGTGTCGACAGCGGACTTTTAGTTATATGATCTTTGAACTATTTTTAACAAAATAGTTATATCAAAATTTTTATCGGATGCATTTCGGGAAAAGGGCGTGGGGGGCTGGTTACCCTCCAATACCTTTTGAAGCTTAAAAAGTGAACTAGAACTTTCAATTTCGAATCAAATGAGCCCTCTCTGAAGTTTATACTAGCATTTCTTCCATAAGAATCATATATGCCCCCAGGGCATAACTTATAACTTTCCCTGAAGACTCTGGGAGGAGTGTCCTGGTCAAAGATATAATTTCCATAGCTTACAACTACGTTGAACAAAATGGCTATCTCAAAATTTTGATTGGATATATTTGGGGAAATGGTGGGCGTGGAAAGTGTGTTAGTTGCCTTCCAATCACCTTCGACTATTAAAAAGGACACTAGCCATTTAAATTTCCTATCGAATGAGCCCTTTTTGAAGATTCTACGACAATAGTTTCTATAAAAACCTTATATACCCTCAGGGCATAACTTACAATTCTTGGCCTGGGGGCTGTTGGGTGGTTGTCATCCTCAAAGACCTAATTTCCAGAATTTTAAACTACGTTGAACAAAATAGCCATCTCAAAATTTTGATTGGATGTGTTTGGGGAAAAGGTGGGTGTGAGAGGGGTCAGGAATCACTTTCGACAAATAAAAAGGGCACTAGCCCTTTGAATTTCCAATCGAATGAGCCCTTTTTGAAGTTTCTACGGCAGAACTTTCTATAAAAAGCTTATATGCCCCCAGGGCAGAACTTACAACCCTTGCCCTGAGGGCTGTGGGGGGAGTGTCCTCCTCAAAAACATAACTTCTATTTGAAAATCAACTACGTAGAACAAAATAACTATCTCAAAATTTTGATTGGATGTGCTAGGCGAAAGGGGTGAGTTCTTCCAATCACTTTGACCTTAAAAGGCCACTAGAAATATCGATATCCAATTGAAAGCACCCTTTGAAGTTTCTATGACAACCCCTTCTATGAGTGCCTCTGGGAACACAATAAATAATAAATAAATAAATAAATAATAAAGCATTGGAGCCGTATGACCTTTGCTATAGGCAACGCTATAGCGTTGCCTCTGATTCTATCTGATAATCATGTTCTGGACTCTTTCCAGGTAATTGTATAATTTCCAAGATTTTTTTGTTTTTTATGTACTACCTCTTCTAGTTGACCTACAATTTTAGATTCTTTGATATTCACTGAAATAGAATCATTAATAACGCGAAGTTGAAGCAGAATATTGTCTCTGTCTTTTTTTGGAGTCCTTACAGGAAACAGTTAATAGGTGGGTCGTTTTTCTTGTTTGTATTTAATAGAAACTCATCCTCGTTTGATATTTTATGCTGTATCTCTAAACGTCTGACTGTGTCATTGACAATTTAGCACTCGTTTAATTTTTCTCTTAATGCCCCTTCTCTTGTAAAACTCTTTTGCAATATCAGCACGTTTGATCTATGAGCTTCTAAGCCATCCATATTAGAAACAGCTGTATACACTTCTCGTAAATTATCAATATCTGACATTGAAGGATCTTCAAAAGCAACTATCTAACTGCATTGAATATTTGTGATGTCCGGATTTACGAAAAACAGCTTCTAATATGCGTTTTCGCTGGAATTCATTAAAATAATCTAAGGACCCTCAATCAGAGGCAACGCTGTAGCGTTGCCTATAGTAAAGGCCATACGGCTCCAATGTTTTATTATTATTATTATTATTTCCCCAGAGGCACTTCATATGGAAGGGATCGTCGTAGAAACTTCAAAGAAGGCTCATTCGATTGGAAATCGAGAGTTCTAGTGCCCTTTTTAATAGTCGAAAATGATCAGAGGGCAACTAGCCTTCCCCCCCCCCGCGCCCATCATTTTCCCAAAAATATCCAATCAAAATTTTGAGATAGCCATTTTGTTCAGCGTAGTTGATTTCCAGATAGAAAATATATTTTTGAGGAGGACACTCCCCCACAACTCTCAGAGCAAGGGTTTTAAGTTATGCCCTGGGGGCATATAAGGTTTTTATAGAAGTCTTTGTTGTAGAAACTTCAAAAAAGCCTCATTGGATTAAAAATTTGAGGGCTAGTGCCCTTTTTAATAGTCGAAAGGGATTGGAGTGCAACTAGCCCCCCCCCCAACCCAAGGCCCATCATTTCCCCAAACACATTCCCCAAACAACCCCAGAAAATATATTTTTGAGGAGGACACTCCCCAACAACCCTCAGTGCAAGGGTTTTAAATTATGTCCTTGGGGCATATAAGGTTTTTATAGAAGGCTTTGTCGTAGAAACTTCAAAAAAGGCTCATTCGATTAGAAATTAAAGGGCTTGTGTCCTTTTTAATAGTCGAAGGTGATTGGAGTGCAACTAGGCCCCCCCCACGCCCATCATTTCCCCAAACACATCCAATCAAAATTTTTAGATAGCCATTTTGTTCAGCGTAGTTGATTTCCCAATAGAAAATTTGTTTTTGAGTAGGACACTCCCCCAGAACCTTCAGGGCAAGGGTTTTAAGGTATGCCCTGGGGGCATATATGGTTTTGTTATAAGGCGGTTTCGTATAAACTTCAAAAAAGAATAATTCAATTGGAAATTCAAAGGGATTTTGCCATTTTAAATTTTCGAATTGGTTTTGTGGGCAACTTGCCCCCACCCCCATGCCCATCATTCCCCCAAACACATCCAATCAAAATTTTGAGATAGCCATTTTGTTTAGCGTAGATGATTTTGTTTGAAATATGTTTTTGAGGATGACAATCCCCCACAACCCTCAGGGCAAGGGTTTTAAGTTATGCCCTGGGGGCATATAAGGTTTTTATAGAAGGCGTAATCGTAGAAACTTCAATAAAGGCTCATTCGATTGGAAATTTAAAGGGATACTGCCCTTTTTAATAGTCGAAAGTGATTTGAGGGCAACTAACCCCCCTCTCACGCCCACCTTTTCCCCAAACACATCCAATCAAAATTTTGAGACAGCCATTTTATTAAACATAGTTTTAAGGTCTGGAAATTAGGTCTTTGAGGATGACAGCTCCCCCACAGCCCTCAGGGCAAGGGTTGTAATTTAAGGATTCTCCGTATCCTTCATATTTTTTTTATGGAAGGAGTACTCGTATAAACTTTAGAGAGGGCTCATTTGATTGGAAATTGAAAGTTCTTGTTCACTTTTTAAGAGTCAAAAGAGATTGGAGGGCAACTAGCCCCCCCCCCTCCTCCACGCCCTAAATGCACCAGATAAAAATTTTGTTAAAAATAGTTGAAAGGTTAAGTAACAAAACTCTGGCGTCGACAAAACCCCCCAGGGCCCGGGGGTAGGAAGGGATTCTCGTATAAACTTCAGAGAGGGCTCATTTAATTGGAAATTTGAAGTTCTAGTCCAACTATTACGAGTCAAAATCGATCAAAGGGCAAAAAACCCCCCACGCCCTTTTTCCCCACTTCTCCCGTTGAACTAATTCTGTTTATACCTGAAGGCCCAATGAGAGTTATAATTTTTTGGTATTAACACACACATATTAGGCATCTGCTCTCCTCCCTAACAAGGAAAAAAACAGAGAGTGTAAGGCAGTGGCGGATCCAGGGGACGGGCAAGGGGGACACCCTCCCTAACGTAGTCTAAAGTAATGTAATTTACTTAATTAACACAAGAAAAACACATTAAACTTGCTCCTAACGCAAGTTTATCGGATCAACCTATTTCGCGTCCTTCCCCTAAAACATCCTGGATCCGCCCCTGGTGCAAGGGCAGTATAAATTTTAATTTGTAGTTCCATGAACCCCGTTCCAAAGTTTATGCAACTACCTCTTCCACATAAAGTGCCCCTGGAAAAATAAATAAGTATTAATTCATTGAACCCTTATGGCTCTTTACTTAGGTAACGCTATAACATTGCTTCTGGCCTAAAAAGCTGAGTAGAAATTTCAGCTTCCATTTTTGTGAATATCCAAAATTATCTGAGGGGAATATGTTTGGGGAGCATATTCCACGGCTGGGAAATTTCTGCTGGGTGGAATTTAAAGCGGGGGAATTATCAGCAGGAAAAGAAAATGTTCTTTGAGGTTGGAGGAATTTCCCAGGGGTGGGTTTTCCAAATGTGAGTTATTGAGGGGGGATGACTAAACCCATTCGATAATATTCTAAATTTTACATCTGAAAGTAATGGGAATAAAGAATCAACGAAAATGCCAGAGATAGCACTTCAGGTTCCTTTAGACGATTTTGTTCGTGTCTTTTGAAAAAAGACATTTTCAAAACACAGATTAATTTCATTTGTTTTACTTTCTCTGTGGCTGCTCAATTATGCATGTGAGGGGGGAGACTTCCCCCCACCACTGTCTCCGCTAAGGTTTCAGTTTTTGCCTCAAGCCTTAAAAATGAACGCAATACGATAAAAGTATAACTCAAAATGACATATATAGAATAATATATGCACATAACACGGAACAATTAATCAAAATTGCGTATTATGAGTTGAGGCTCACCCAAATGATGGGCCAGGGGGCTCACCATTTCACAATCTATGAAATCAATCCTGCAATAACTGAAAATATAAAATATTTTTGAGTATTTGATCGTCTTCCACAACTCAAACGGTCCAACATTCTACAGCCCAATGAGTCTGTGTAATCTCCTAAATCGGAAGGGAGGAGATAAGTGAAGTTCCACCCCGTATTGGATGAGTCTCCAACCTCGCCCTCCCCCTCTCCTACTGTCTACACTAAAGTTTTCGTCCTTCTGCCAACTACGCCGCCCCCACCCCAAAGACTTTAATAAGGTAAAGTTTTGTATGGGAAGTACACATAGTAAATCTATTATAATTATCAAATTGTGAGGTTAAAATACATACTCTTTGATAGATGCAAAATTGCTTTGGCACACAAAATCCTATTAAGGTCAATTCCAAACAGTCGTGATCCCTTTGTGTCAGAAAGTGAAATGGTCAAAACACCCTTATTGGAGCTATATTTTCAATCCATTCATTGTTGCCATCCATTCATGCAAGCTGTCTATTGTTCATATATAAGGTTTTTATCAAAGAGGTCATCGTATTGACTTTGAAAAAAGCCTCATTCGATTTAAATTGAAAGTTCTAGATCCGTTTTCTAAAGTCGAGAATAATCGGACAGTAAGCAACCCCCCCCATGCAATAAAAACTTGAATATGCAAATCAAGTTTGAATCGAATAAAAATAACTACAAACAAGAGTTTGGGTATCGCCTCACTGCAGAAGCCTAAAACCTACTGCGTCATTGGCGCTTTACTGAAAACGAATTATATTACAAATGTTTTATTTTGTACTTAGTATTGAAAATAAATATTAAAATTACAGTAAATTTTTGAACTGATGAGCTTTCAGCAATTAACATCATTATACATCAAATTCAGTTTAATTTATTATTTCTTTCCAAGATTGTTCAAGACAAATATAGTTTCACTACAAACAAAATTTGGATACTGCCCCCTTCTTTAACTGCAAAAACCTAAAGCCTTCTGCGTCATTGGCGCTTCCCTGAAAACGAATTACTCTTATATTACAAATTTATTCTTTTCCAGTTCTTGCAGCATTGAAAATGAAAAAAAAATTACAGTGAAAAAAAATCTTGAACTGATGGATCTTTCAACAATTAATATCATTATACATCTAATATTCAATTTTATTTTGTTTATACTTTCCAAGACTGTTCAAGACTCATATAGTTTTCAGTAAGGCACCAATGACGCAGTAAGTTTTAGGCTTCTGCAGTGAGGCGATACCCGAACACTTGTTTGTAGTCATTTTAAGGGTCGGTCGAAAACAGGATCAGCCGCTTTGTGGCATGTTTGAAACAGGTTTTATGTGGCATGGTCGCATAGAAACAAAAATGAATTCTTGTCGAAAAGGGGCATGTTTAAGAGCTGACGTCACAAGACTTGTTTTGCTTCTTAAGCTAATACGAAGGTGATGACATGCCAATTCTAAACCAAAAATGACTCTATTGAAATGCGGCACGTTGAGGCAGTACGTAAAAGACTGGTTTCTGTCACAAAATTTGAATGTCTCTTGTTTTGGCTTTTGCCAAGGATACAAAGACATATCCATCGTATGTATGGGTCTGCTAATTACGAGTTATGGAGTTTGTACTTTGAATAGAAGATGGCATATGAGACGCGAATCTCTTATTTTTAAGTGCTATTTTGAAGTCTAATTTTGGATGTGTCAAACGTTCACAGATCTAGATAAATATTTGCAGGTACTGCAGATTATCCCATATACAGGTTTTAATGTGTCCTTCGCAGTGAAAATCAGTGACCGGTAGCACTAATTTATGAAAAGTTTGGCGGGGGGTATTTTCCACTGTTTGTGTTGTTCCAATAAAATACCAAAACAGGTTGTTTCAATAAGAATTCTTGAAAACGGTATTTTTATTAATCTAAAGGGTTGGTTAAAAAGTAGTTCTTAATTAAAAATTTGAATAAACTTGACATGAAAATCTCTAATGCTTAGCAAACTTTCACATGTCAAACACTATTAACTGGGAAATTTGACTCAGGAGGCCCTTTTTAAGACTTAGGAAAAAAGGTTTAACTTTAGCGTAAAGAGCAGGGTATTGAGGAGGAGGCACCGCACAAATATATTAATTTCTTTTTTTTCTTAAGTTTTACTGCTGCTCCGTGCTTTCAGTTGAAAAATAGTTTTTCTTAAAATTTAATTTCAGATCTTTTTTCGAATAATAACGAGACACACACCTCCCCATTCATGGCAATTTCCCACAGGAAAACTCCCCCACGGATAGTTCCCACGCGCAAGATAGTACCCCCCTGAATTTTTCCGCGTAAAAGTACCTGCTTACTGCACATGCCCATCCCCCCCCCCCACAAAAAAAAATCTTTTTCAATAGTCTTGACGAAAAATTCTTCTTAACATAATCTAAATCGAAAATATAATTGTTTTTAAATTTATTTTTTATCTTTTTTTAAATTAAAACCAAACATCACCTCTATGTTCAAAATTTTTCAAAGGTTCTTCCCCTCCAACAGGAAGTTTCTTGTGTGGAAAATTTTACACCAGAGAATTTTTACTGATGATAGTTCTTCATGGATTACTTCTCATGAGATAAATGAGTAAATTTTACTTATGAATTCAGGCAAACTTCCCCCCGTGTAAAATTTTTGTTGAAGTCAACCATCCCCCCCCCACGCTTTTCTGGCGTCCTCTTTTCCTGTTTTTTTTTTCACTCTTCCTTTAGAATAAACTTGTATATTTGGTCAATTATTGGCCCCTTTGTCAAATTGCCCCCCCCCAAAGATTTTGCTCATTGGCGCTTTGGTCACATTGCCCCACCCCTCCCACCAATTTTTTTCTATCGATCTGCCCCTGGCCGAGAGCTCTCAATTACTGATCTAATAAGCATCCTCCAGAGTATCAGTGATCACAAGGTGGAGTTGCAGATGACGAAGGGCAGTCCCCCTTCCATATGTAATAGATCCCTGCTTATTTTGGGATTTAATGATACTCTAATTTCATTTCATGATAACAGCGTAGACCAGAAATATTCCCAGAATGCAGACCAAAAAGTAATCCAGATACAGTTTTTAAAGTTTCTTTTGTCCCCTCCTCAAACAATACATATCCCCCCAAAAATAAAAATTCTGGTTATGGCCCTGGTGATTATACATCGTTTTTTACTCCCGCAATGCCCTTGTCTCTCACTTAAAACTAATTCTGTATTTATCTGATGGTTCCATTAGAACTGTGATGTTTTGGCATTAAAATACACCATTTGAGATATCCCCCTCCTTCCTATACTGCAGAATACTCAAAGGATTCTATTGTAGAAGTTGAAGGGCCTTTTTAAGTTTATAATTTGTCCACTGCTTACAGATAGGATTTGTTATTGGAAAACTTTGAAGATATTTTGTGCAACCTGCAAATCCCAAATTTTAACTGTCAGCTGTCAAGTTCGTGCTTTCTTTTTCATAAGAAACAACGGTACTTGTTTAGAATCTAGGTACACACACGAGAAGTGGAGCGTCATTAATTTTAATGAAATAAAACAAAGAAATTGGAGGGCAACTTGGCCCCCTCCCACGCTCATGTTTTTTCCGAAGTCACCCAATTAAAATTCTGAGATGGCCATTTTGTTCAACATAGTCGAAAATCTAATAAATATGTCTTTTAGGACGACTTAATCCCACACAGTTCCCAGGGAACGGGCTGCAATTTATGAACCCATTGTTTACATCTTGTAGGCTATTGGTTATTTTGAAGTTTACAGACATTTTCATGAAGGATTTTTTTCTGGTGGGGGGGGGCAGGAGGAGGGGGTTACTCGGGAAAATCTTTCTGTGGAGGATGTTTCCTTGGGGTAAGGGACATTTCTATGAAAGGGGCGCCGGATTTCCCAGCATTATTTAAAAACGATCAGAAATTAAATTAAAAAAAACAAGTTTTTTCAACTGAAAGTAAGAAGCAGCATAAGAACTTAAAACGAACAGAAATTATTACGTATATGAGTGGGATCACCCCCAAGTCAATACCTCGCTCTTTACGCAATAGTTTTTTTTTAGTGCTTTCCAAAGAGCTATCTATTCTAATTAAACAGCCTTTGTGATTCATTGATTTGGGATTTAAATAAAATTTTAACTTTAGCGCACAGACTGTGGTATTGACTAAGGGGAGAACCCCCTCATATACGTAATAACATATACGTAATAAAAAAAAACAATAAAAAAAAACAAGCGATACGGCTCAATAGTAATCAAAACTTTTAAAAACTTTTTTTAATGCTAATTCTAAATATATAAATTTTATTAAGTTTAGTATTACTCATAAAAGGCTACGAGCCTGAGAAAATTTGCCTGAATTTCGAAAGAGGGGGGAAACATCCCCTACAAGTGAAATAATTTTAATGAAAATCACACCGTCAGATTCAGCGTATCAGAAAGCCCTATTACATATGTTTCAAGCTCATATCTGCAAAAATCTGCAACTTTGTATTTTTTGCCAGAAGAAAGATCACGGATGCGTGTTTTTTTTTTTTTCAGGTGTAATAGTACCCACCCCTTTGCCCTAGAACATAAAGAGAGAGCTCATTCGAACAGAAATTAAAAGTTATAGTGCCCTTTTTAGTGACAAAAAATGCTGGAGGGCAACTTGGCCCCCTCCCACGCCCTTTTTTCCCAATTTCGTCTGATCAAAATTTTGAGATAGCCATTCTGTTCAGCATAGTTGAAAAACCCAAAAAATATATTAAACAGTTCGTGGTAACGAACAGTAAGTAAGGAGCAACCCGACTCAATAGTAACTGAAACTCAAAAAACGGATTTTTTATACCAATAGATACATCAAAAGAATCAAATTTTAATTCTTTTTTTAAATTTTCTTTTGTCCCCTCTTCAAAAAAAACATATCCCCCACAAAATAAAAATTCTGGTTATATCTCTGGTGATTATACATCGTTTTTTACTTTTGCAATCCCCTTGTCTCTCACTTAGAACTAATTCTGTATTTATTTGATGGTTCAATTAGAACTGTGATGTTTTGGCATTAAAATACACCATTTGAGATATCCCCCTCCCTCCCAAACTGCAGAATACTCACAGGATTCTATTGTAGAAGTTGAAGGGCCTTTTTAAGTTTATAATTTGTCCACTGCTTACAGATAGGATTTGTTACTGGAAAACTTTGAAGATATTTTGTGCAACCTGCAAATCCCAAATTTTAACTGTCAGCTGTCAAGTTCGTGCTTTCTTTTTCATAAGAAACAACGGTACTTGTTTATAATCTAGGTACACACGCGAGAAGTGGAGTGTCATTAATTCTAATGAAATAAAACAAAAAAATTGGAGGGCAACTTGGCCCCCTCCCACGCTCATTTTTTTTCCGAAGTCACCCAATTAAAATTCTGAGATAGCCATTTTGTTCAACATAGTCGAAAATCGGGCACAGCCCCTTTCATATACGGAATAATTTCTGTTCGTTTTAAGATTTAACGTCGTTCCTTACTTTCAGTAAAAAAAAAACTTGTTTTTTTTTAATTTAATTTTAGTAAAGTGCTATGTATGTTCTGGCCTTTGGAATGCATAGGAGTTTTGACAGTGCCGTAATTTCTTCAAAATCCTGGGAAGGGAGGGGTGGTGGTGGTGATAAAGCTGGAGCCAAGTTATCCAAATTAAGTGAAATTGACAGTTAATATTTTTTTTTGGGGGGGGGGGGGTGCAACGGAAACGAAAAAATAAACAAAAATGCCAAATTTATATGTAAACCCTGATGATTTCTGGGAAAACTTCTGGTGTATGCTGTTGCTATGAAAGTAAAGAGTAACATTAAACCCCAAATGAGCAGAATTTTAGCTCGTTTTGACTCTGACTCGGTTATTTATTTTAATTTCTGTTCGTTTTGGATTTCATTTATTTAATGAGGATGATTGGTAGTAGTTTTATGCTTGGCCGGTCATTTGATTCTATTTCGCTCATTTTTAGTTTAATGAAGTTCATTTTCTAGTGTTTTTATTTTGAAGTAAAGTTATCAAGTATTTTGCAATATGTTGCATAGGTTGAATCAAGACGCTGGGTAATTGTAGACAGAGAAAAGCCAAGACAGATAGTCCAAGTAATCGAGAGGCCTTCCTTTGAAATAATATTTTGTGGAAAAAGTTTTTTTTATTTAATGTCTATAAAGAACGAACACAAATTAATTTTAAAGACTTTTTCAACAAAACAAATCTTATTTCCCCCAGGAAAATAAAAAACAAAAATAAAACGGAAAATAAAAAACAAAAGTCATATAAAATTCCCAAATTTTGAAAGACTTATTTTTCCACAGAGGGGGGGGGGTCTTTTTCCGCTGGTTACGTACGGGGAGGGGGGTGTTTTCTGTGGGGGGTATTTTCTGGGGGATATTTTTCACCGGAGGATGTTGGTATTTTCCAAGGGGGGTAAATCTAGCGGACAGCTTCGAATGTCCAGACGTATTTGTGCAAGTACCAAAATTTCTTCCCCCCACGGAAAATAAAAAACAAAAGTCATATAAAATTCCCAAATTTTGAAAGACTTATTTTTCCACAGAGGGGGGGGGTCTTTTTCCACGGGTTACTTACGGGGAGGGAATGTTTTCTGTGGGGGTATTTTCTGGGGGATATTTTTTACCGGGGGGTGGGGGTATTTTCCAAGGGGGGTAAATTTAGCGGACAGCTTCGAATGTCGAGACGTATTTGTGGCATATTTTGCTAGCTCAATAGAAATGTGCCTTTAGACTAAGATAATTATTTCACCTGTCCCTAAATAACTAAAAAAAAAAAACAAGTTTTTTTAACTGAGGATAAGCAACCATGTTAAAACTTAAAACGAACAGAAATTGCTCCGTATATAAAAAGGGCTGTCCCCTCCTCAACACCTCGCTCTTTGCAATAAAGTTTTTTATTTTTTAAAACCCAGGTTTCAAACAATAATTCTGTTTTTGTCAATAGTCTCATACCGGGTTTGCTATTGAAGAGATTTCAAGCTTGATGGGGCCAGGTGGAGGCAGTTTCCCCCTCTCCCAGTAATATGGAGAAGAAAATTGTTTTATATCCGATTCCCGTTGACTGCCCCCCCAATAAAATGCTGGGGATTTACCCCTGGGTTTCCCTCCTTCTTGATACGTTTTTCTTTACGCTAGGGCTTGACGGTTTTTAATTTTGTCCCAATTTTTTTAAGAATGACTCTTGAAACGCAAGGGTCTGTTTAATTAGAAGGATAAGCTTTTTCATAAGCACTAAACAATTTTAGCGTGAAGAGCAAGGTATTGAGGATGGGAGCAACCCCCTCATATACGGAATAATTTATGCTCATATTAAGGTTTGACTTCGCTTCTTACTTTCAGCTCAAAAATAATTTTTTCAATTTGATAAATAATAAAACATTGGAGCCTATGACTCTTTACTATAAAAAATTCTTTTGTTAAAGAAAAAAAATATAGCAAAAGTTTCCCTTTCTGAAAGTATTTTACAGGACAACGTCTGTTACCAATATCTGTAAGACCTGTTTCGAAAATTGGGCAAAAATTAGTGAAATCATTTGGGAATAAATGGATATATCTGTTTCCATGTGTTTTGGAACTTCTCGCATCGATTAGCTTATTGCCTCTAGGGTGTATATCGTTTCAACCTTTTGTTTCACAGAAAAAGGCTGAGAAAATATTATAGATATAGAACTAAAGCGAGAAAGATATTTTATAAACAAGTCAAATTTTGTGTATACCTCAGAATCTGGAGTATTAGAAGTTGGAAGTTCTTGTAAGTAATTTTTTAATAACTATACTGGCAGTATTGGCTTTTATGCTGATTCTAGATATATAAAATTCTTTCAGTTCATTGTTCCACACCCATAACCAAAAATCTGAGAAAATTATTCCGTATATGAAAGAGGCTGTGCCCTCCTCGCGAGGGGTTTGGGGGGCGGCAGCCCCCCAACTGTACCTTCTAATCCCTGTACATTTTAAGGTTCGAACTTGTGACTCAGCCTCTTTAACTCTTAGAGACGTAGTTTTTTTTTCAAATATTTCATGAGAAACAACGGTACTTGTTTAGAATCTAGGTACACACGCGAGAAGTGGAGTGTCGTTAATTCTAAATAAATAAAACAAAATGGGACGAAAATATAATAGTTTATAAAAAAAAATAGACTACATATTTACACTTTAGGGAAGGGGGGGGGGGTTACGCAGAGCATATGCTTTTTTTGAGACAACTCATTCACAGATCCTGAAAGGTGATATGGGCCTGTTTCCGTTAAAACTATGTAGGTCTATTGTGATGCTTATATTTTGGTTGAAGCTCATTAGGTGTAATATCATACCTCTTTTATTCAAAATAGTCTAAATATCATATAAAAAGGCTTTTAGGGTTGAAACAGACCCCAGAGATTAGGGACAAGGGTCGTAGTTTATGCCCAGGGAGTATTTAAGTTTCTTATGGAAGGGATGGCTGTTTAACTTCAGAAGAGGCTCAATCTTTCTCCCTGAAAAAAACTATGTCAATATAAAACGAAAAGAAATTAATCACAAAAACTTTTTGCACAAAATAAGTTTTCCAAAAAAAAGTAAAGAACTCCATTAAACCAAAAATGATAAAAAGAATAGAATAAAATAATCTACCAAGCATACAACTACCATATATCAGTATCAATAAATAAATGGAACCCAAAACAAACAAAAATTAAAATAAGTCAAACTCATAACTAGCAGAAATTAACCTAAGTAGTGTTATAAACTCTATACTTTCTAAATGATAGAATATAATTTGTACTTTACTGAAATTTTTTTTAATGTTTTCACTTTTATAATTTTAAGAAATAAAAAATAATTAAGATTTTAATGAATAAATATCAGCATATGTATATTAAACTAACAATACACATTTTTTCAGTAAATTGATTTATCTTCTGGTAAAAATTACAAAATTCTATATTTTTGCATATATGACCTTAAAACATTTACAGTAAGGTTCTTTGATAAGCTGAATCTGTCGGTGTGATTTTTATTAAAATTATATGACTTCAATAGGGTTGCTCCCCCTTTTTCCGTTAATCAGACAAATTTTCTCTGAACCGTAGCTTTTAATGGGTAAGACTAAATTTAATGAAACTAATATATTTGGAATCAGCATAATAAGTCATTTGTTTTGATACACCTGTTGGCATCAAAATTCCGTTTTTTAGAGTTTTTTTTACTATTGAGCCAGGTCGCTGTAAGTAAGTTATAGTTAATTACCACGAACTGTTTGATGACTGATAAAAATCCAAACAGAACTGCCAAAAGTATTGTATTCGTAAGACTTTACAGTTTCATGAAATGTAAGTAAACAAACGGAAAAGGTTTTTAACGAAAGTAAGGAGCAAGTTTCAAATACGTTTATTGCTTTCAGTTGAAAAGCTCTTTTTTTTATTTAATTTCTGATTGTTTTCCAAATCATACCCAGGCCTAACCAAGATATAATTTAAGGTACGGGCCTCTCAATAGTACCGTTCTACGTTTAAATTTACAATTTCAATTATGCCAAATTGATATTTAAACAAAAATGCCAAATTGATATGTACTCCCTTATGATTTCTGGGAATACTTCTGGTGTACGCTGTTGCTATTAAAGTAAAGAGTAATATTTAACCCCAAAATGAGTAGAATTGATTCTGTATAGGAAAGGACTGTCCCTTCCTCATCCAAACCTTTGCCTCATGGTTGCAAAAGCTTCAGAGGGTGCTCATTAGATTGGAAATTGAGAGTTCAAGTACCTTTTTTTCATAAGTCGAAAGTGATTGTAGACCAATGAGCTGCGGCAGGGACTGGGGGTATTTTCTGAGGGAAAGAACCTTCTACGGTTGATTTTACTGTAAGAGGATATAATTTTATCATGCAAGAAGAGTATTTACCATCATTATTTGAAAAAGGATCAGAAATTAAATTTAAAAATAGTTTTTTTCAACTGAAAGCAAGGAGCAACGTTATAACTCAATAGGGACATATATTAGTTTTATATAGAGGGAATTTTCCCAGGGGCTTCTTTTGATGGGGCCAGGTGGAGGCAGTTTTCCCCTCTCTCAGTAATGCGGAGAAGAAAATTATTATATATCCGATTCCCGTTGACGTTTCTCAGGATACTTGAATTATGCAGGCTTATCTTAGTTTTGACAAGATTTTTTGCAGAATCTACATTTCTGCTGGGGTGAGGGACAGACTGAGGTCAAGGGAGGGCTTTGGTTCTGAAGAGGTAGTTCCCCTCCATGCCCCACATCAAATTACGCCCCTGGGTTTTGAGCCCTACTCATGTTAATTTCTGCTCGTTTTGACTCTGACTCGGTTATTTATTTAATTTCTGTTCGTTTTGGGTTTCATTTATTTAATGAGGATGATTGGTAATAGTTTTATGCTTGATAGGTCATTTTGATTCTATTTAGCTCATTCTTAGTTTGACGGAGTTCATTTCTAGTTTTTTGATTTTGAATTGAAGTTATCAAGTATTTTGCAATATGTTGCATAGGTTGAATCAAGATCCTGGGTAATTGTAAACAGAGAAAAGCCAAGACAGATAGTCCAAGTAATTGAGAGGCCTTACTTTGAAATATTATTTTGTTGGAAAAGTTTTTTTATTTAATGTCAATAAAGAACGAACACAAATTAATTTTAAAGACTTTTTCCACAAAATAAATTTATCAAAGAAAAGTAAAGAGCTCCATTGAGCCAAACATGGGTAGAAATAAATTCAAATAGTTTTTAAGTTTTCCTTCTAACTCTACTTTTACCTTGCTTGCTTAAAATTGGTTCACCCGGTTCTAGGAGTTTACCCCCCCCCCCTCCTCCCAGTAGTTACCACCCTAAAAAATACCCCCTCAAGAAAAGAGTTCTAACCCCTCCATGGCCAATCGACCCCTGGAAAAAACGTCCCCAGAAACTATAGCGAAGAAAAGACCCCCCTCCAGAAAAGCCCCCCCGGGGGCCCGACGGCGGTCCACCGTGGATCGTTTTATTTTGGTTTTGTTTTTTTATTTTGAATAGCGGAAAGCAATTTTGTTTCTTGTGTATTATAGGACACTCACTCAAATTGAGGTTTGTAAAACTCGAAAACAAATTGGTTTCTAAGTTTGTTTCTTTCAGCTTAGTGTGAGACAAGACAAAGACAATTGACATAATAGATGGGAACAATATAAAAATTTGGCTATATATTTGCAAAAAAGGGGGTGGGTAAAGTATATGACAGTTTGAAGTCAGAAAACAATCCTTGCTTCATAATATGCAGAATAATTATACCTAACAAATTTTTCAGGCAGAACCGCTTTACTTTATCCCTCCCCCGCTTAATGTGCAAATATATAGCCCAAATTTGTTTCTAAGTAGCAAAGAAACTCAAGAAGAAATTGGTTTGTTCTCGAGTTTCACACATCGTTAACGTCGTGTACTATAGGCCACTTACTCAAGTTTACGATTCACATTTTACTCAGTTTTACAAGTTTAAATGTTTTAGGGAGCGAAAACTTTATTTAGTGGCGTATACTACACAAGTACCAAAATTTCTTCCCCCCACGGAAAATAAAAAACAAAAGTCATATAAAATTCCCAAATTTTGAAAGACTTATTTTTCCACAGAGGGGAGGGGGGTCTTTTTCCGCGGGTTACTTCCGGTGAGGGGGTGTTTTCTGTGGGGGGTATTTTCTGGGGGATATTTTTCACCGGGGGATGGGGGTATTTTCCAAGGGGGTAAATTTAGCGGACGGCTTCGAATGTCCAAAGGTGTGGATGTCCAAAGGTGTCCAAATGTCCAAAAGTGTCCAAGTGTGTCTAAAAATGTCCAAAGGTGTTAAAAAACAAGAATAATTAAAACAAAATTTGTATATTAATTTTACTTTTATTTGGTTAAACGGCTTTCTCGAAACTTGTTTAATTTTATTTACGAACGTTTTTATTAGCAATAAATATACTTAAATTACAAATTAACTTACGTAATGAACTTCTATATTCATAGATTTTTAATGCGTATTTTTGGGGTCTCGCCCCCTAGTCAAAAATTTACTCTTTAAGCTAAAGTATGAATTTTGTTACAATTCATTAAAAATTACCGCTTATTCAAAAATGCCGTTAATTATAATAAATAACTATTATTAAAGCAATAACAAATATTTTGCTTAAAGAGTGAGTTATTGACTAGGGGTTAAATCCAATCATATATATAATGCTTTCTTTTAGTTTTAAGTTTTGATGTTGTTCCTTACTTTCAGTGGAAAAATTTGTTTTTTTTTCAATTTAATTTCTTGTCTTTGTCTTTAATAGTGATGGGAAATCCGGCGCCCCCTTCACAGCAATGTCCCTTCCCCCATGGAAACTTCCTTCATGGAAATATCCTCCCATATAACCCCGATCCCCCCCCCACCTACCAGAGAAAATCCCCCCTGAAAACGTCTGTATACTTCCCAATAATCAATACTATATGTTAACATTGGGCAAAGTTCATAACTTTCCGCCCTCCCCCCGGGGACTTCGGGGGATTAATTCATCCTAAAAGACATAGTTATCATATTTTTGACATTGCTGAACAAAAGGGCTATCTCAAAATTTTGATACGGCGACTTTGGGAAAAAATGAGCGTGGGAGGGGGCCTAGTTGCCCTCCATTTTTTGGTCACTTAAAAAGGGAACTAGAACTTTTAATTTCCGTTCTAATGAAAACTCCCACGATGTTCTATCGTAGTTTTCAGTTCGGATAACATCTCCCAAGGAATTGACTTTTCCTTTCGATTGATATTCCTGAAGCAAACTTATGGTTTGCTTCTGGGTGTCAACTTTCATTTGGGTTGTTACAGGTTTGAAATCTCTAGGGAGAATTCTAGAAAACCGGAACATATTATTTGCTCTTGTCTTTGGGTTGGAATGAAGCCTTATCAAGTTTGTTCTACAATAGGACTCAAAGAAGCAACTATTTGATCAGATTGTTTAATATTGTATTTTTTCCGGATTCTGGAATATTGCATTGCAATTGAAGTTTTCGTAAGTGTCTCTTAGTCACATAAAACAACTTATTATGAGAAGATTTCAAGTGTTTTCACTTAAAGGGAGTAGGAAGGCTTAGCTTCGGAAGCATTTTTGAGCTTATGATTTGTTAAGTGTCTGCTAATACGCCAAAATAAGGTAGAAATGGATGCGTGATCCCCCAAGGCCGGAACTAGGATTTTATTTGAGACATCAAGAATTTGGTTCTTTATCTTTAGTTAAATAAAAAAACAAGTTTTTTTAACTGAAAGTAAGGAACGACGTTAAAACTTAAAACGAACAGAAATTATTCCGTATATGAAAGGGGCTGTCCCCTCCTCAGTGCCTCGCTCTTTACACTAAAGTTTTTATTGTTTAAAAAAAATAGAGTTGTGCGGCAGTCAAACTTTAATGTAAAGAGCGTGGCGTTGCGGCGGGGACAGCCCCGTTCATATAAGTAATAATTTCTGTTCGTTTTAAGTTTTAACGTCGTTCCTTACTTTCAGTTAAACAAGCTTGTTTTTTTTTATTTAATTTTTAAACGTTTTTGAATTAATGCAGGTTTTGATTTTGGCTCATCGTACATGAACAATTAAAACAAAATTTGTGTATTAATTTTACTTTTTTTTTGACTAAATTTCTTGTTCGAAATTTTGATCTGATGGAATTTACGAATTAACTTACGTAACGAAATTCTATATTCGTATGTTTTTATTACGTATATTAATACCTTGCTTTTTACGCTAAAGTTAAAATTTTTATCCATTTCTTTAAGAATGAACCCTTAATTACAATGGATGTTAATTAGAATAAAAAGCTCTGGTGAAAGTACAGAGACAAAAAACTTTAGTTTAAAGAGCGAGGTAATGACTAGGGGGTAAACCCAATCATATACGAAATAATTTCTTTTCGTTTTAAGTTTTAACATCGTTCCTTACTTTCAGTTAAAAAAAACTTGTTTTTTTATTTAATTTTTGAACGTTTTTGAATTAAGGCAGGTTTTGATTTTGGCTCACCGTACATGAACAATTAAAACAAAATTTGTATATTAATTTTACTTTTTTTGATTAAATGGCTTTTTCAAAACTTGTTTAATCTTATTTACGAACGTTTTGATTAGTACTAAATATACGTAACTTACGAATTAACTTACGTATCGACCTTCTATATTCATTGATTTTTAATACCTATATTAGGGGGTTTGCCCCCTATTCAATACCTTGCTCTTTAAGCTAAAGTTCGAATTTTGTTCCAATTCTTTAAAAATGACTCCTTAATCACAAAGGCCGTTAATTAGAATAAATAGCTCTTATGAAAGTACTAAAAATTCTTTGGCTTGAAGAGTGAGGTATTGACTAGGGGTTGAACCCAATCATATACGTAATATTTTCTGTCCGTTTTAAGTTTTGATGGTGCTCCTTACTTTCAGTTGAAAAACTTGTTTTTTTTAATTTAATTTCAGATTTTTTTTTCTTTAATAATGGTGGGAAATGCGGCACCCCCTTCATAGCAATGTCCCTTCCCAATGAAAACTTCCTTCATGGAAAGATCCTCCCATATAACCCCCGACCCCCCAAAAAACAAAAATACTTTTGTTTAATGAGGAAGGTGTTGAAAAGGTGTTATTTTTGTTTTAAGTTTTAAACTTGCTCCTTACTTTAGATGGAAACGCTTTCCTGCTTTTTTAATTTCATTTCATGAAACTGTAAAGTTATATGAAAACAGTACTTTTGGTAACGCAGAAAAAAAAAATCAGTATTTCAATGTTCTCTGTTTGGAATTTGATGGGTAATTAAACAGCTTTCGTGAAAGTCATTTAGCCAAATAAAAGTAAAACTAATATGCAAATTTTGTTTTAATTATTTATGTACGGTGAACCAAAACCAAAACCTGCGTTAATTCAAAAACTTTCAAAAATTTAACAAAAAAAAGGTTTTTTAATTGAAAGTAAGGAGTGACATTAAAACATAGAACGAACAGAAAATTTTTCCTTATATGAAAGGGGCTGTCCCCTCCTCAACGTCTCGCTCTTTAAGCTAAAGTTTTTTTTTTGTTTAAAAAAATAAAGTTTTTAGAAAGTAAAAATTTAGCGTAAATAGCGAGACGTTGAGGAGGGGACAGCTTCTTTTATATACAGACAAAAAGGCACAAGAACTTTTGATTTCCATTAGAATGAGCTCTATCCTTACGTTCTAGGCCTACACGGTCGATACGATCAAATCTGGAAAAAAAAACAAAAACAAAAAGCCAAATAATTACGCATCCGTGATTTTTCTTCTGGTAAAAATGGCAAAATTCCACATTTTTGCAGATATGAGCTTGAAACATCTACAGTTTCAATCTGATGGTGTGGTTTTCATTAAAATTATATGACTTCAAGAAGGTCTCTCCCACTTTTTCCGAAAATCAGACAAATTTTCTCTGACCCGTAGCTTTTCATGGGTAAGATTAAATTTAATGAAACTAATATATTTGGAATCAACATAATAGGTCAATTCTTTCGATATATCTATTGGTATCAATATATAAAATTCTTTCAGTTTATTGTTCCACACCCAAAACCAAAAATTTAAGAAAATTTGCCTTATTTTTGAAAAAGGGGACCTCCCCCCCAAAAAAAGCAAGAGATCTTGCTGAAAATCTATTTATCAGATATATCATATCAGATAACCCTGCCGTGGAGGTTTCAAGCTCCAGTTTAAAAATATGAATAACTATATTTTAGATTCTCCAGTGTTAAACGAAGTATAGGCACACGAATGCAGTACTGGATTCAATCAAGTTGATTCGCTTTATTTTTAATGAAATTAAGCTGTGTTTGGCGATCTGTGTTTACGTATCAGCTATAATGAGGGAGGGGGGTGAGTCAGTGTTTAGGTTGGGGTAGGTACGGTGGTTTCATATACGTTCAAAAATTAAATTAAAAAAAAAGTTTTTTTAATTGAAAGTAAGGAGCGAAATTAAAACTTAGAACGAACAGAAATTTTTCTTAATATGAAAGGGGCTGTCCCTCCTCAAAGTCTAACTCTTTTCGCTAAAATTTTATTTTTTAAAAAAATAGAGTTTTGATAAAGAGGCCAACTTTAGAGTTAAGAGAGAGACGTTCTGCATGGGACAGCCCCTTTAATATGTGGAATAAATTCTGTTCTTTTTAAGTTTTCATGTCAATCCTTACTGTCAATTAAAAAACTTTTTTTTTTTATTTTTGAAAGTTTTTGAATTAATACAGATTTTGATTTTGGCTCACCAAATAATTAATAATTAAAACAAAATTACCTCCCTCCACGGAAAATACCCCCCGTGAAAAATAAGACTTTCAAAATTTGAGAGTTTTATTTTAGTTTTATTTTTTTTTAATTTCCGTAGGATAAATGAATTTTGATAATTGTGTCTTATACACAATTCACTCAAGTTTAAGCTTCTTACTATTAGATAACACACCAGTTTTTTCGTTAGTTTCTTCGTTACTTTAGAAATAAATTTGGGCTATAGATTTGCACATTGGGGGGAGGGGGGTAAAGTATAGCAGGTCTGCATGCAAAATGTGTTTGGTTTAATTATCCTGCATATTAGATAGATAGATAGAGAATTGTATTTTAAAACCAAATATACGGCCATGAACATAGTAAAATAACATAAATGAAAGGCAACAATAACATAACCTTTGATCAGCGATAATCATATGAAAATTACATTACGCATTACATAAACCTAATAATAGCACTTAATATTTAGAAAAATTACCATTGAAAAAAAAAACAGTTAAACAAAAAATTACACTTTATGCTTGGATTTTTGTTTTTGTTAACAAAATTTCCATATACCTCACTAATCTTCTTTAATTTTTTAGTGGCCATACCTAGAAAGGATTGCTTTCTGACTTCAAAATGTCCAGATACTTTATCCCCCCCCCTTATGTGCAAATATTTAGCCCAAATTATATAGTTCCCGTATATTCTGTCACTTGTCTTTGTCTGGTCTCGCGATAAGATGAAAATTTTGGCGGGGGATATTTTCCACTGTTTGTGTTGTTCCAATAAAATACCAAAACAGGTTGTTTCAATAAGAATTCTTGAAAACGGTATTTTTATTAATCTAGAGGGTTGGTTAAAAAGTAGTTCTTAATTAAAAAATTGAATAAACTTGCCCTGAAAATCAGGAACGCTTAGCAAACTGTCACATGTCAAACAGTATTAACTTTGAAATTGGATTCAGGAGGCCCTTTTTAAGACTTAGGGAAAAAAATATAAATTTAGCGTAAAGAGCAGGGTATTGAGGAGGAGGCACCACAAAAATATATTAATATCTGTTTTTTTAAGTTTTGGTGCTGTTCCCTACTTACAGTTGAAAAATTGTTTTTCTTAAAATTTAATTTCTGATCTTTTTTTGAACAAGAGCGGGACACACGCCTCCCCATTCATGACAATTTCCCCAAAGAAAACTCCCCGAAGGAGAGTTCCCTCGGATACGATCGTACCCTCATGATTGTTTCCTCGTCCAATTTCAAGCTCGCTGCACATGCCCCTCCCCCCAAAAAAAAATCTTGTTCACTATTTTGGACGAAGAAATCTTCTGAACATAATCTAGCTCGAAAAAATAGTTGTTTTTACCTTTATTTATGATAGTTTTTTTAATTCATACCAAAAATCACCTCTATGTTGAAAATTTTTCAAAGGTTCTTCCCCTCCAACAGGAAGTTTCTTGTGTGGAAAATTTTACAGCACAGAATTATTACTGATGATAGCTCTTCATGGATTACTTCTCATGAGGTAAATGAGTAAATTTTGCTTATGAATTCAGGCAAACTTCCCCCCGTGTAAAATTTTTGTTGAAAAGTCAAACACCCACCCCCCTCCCACAATTTTCTGGCGTCCTCTTTACCTATTTTTTTTACTCTTCCTTTAGAATAAACTTGTATATTTGGTCAATTATTGGCACCTTTGTCAAATTGCCCCCCCCCCCCAAAGATTTTGCTCATTGGCGCTTTTGTCATATTGCCCCACCCCACCCAACAATATTTTTCAATCGATCCGCCCCAGGACTAGAGCTCTCAATTGCTGATCTAATCAGCATTTATAATGATCTAATCAGATCTAATCAATAATCTGATCTAATCCGGATACTCAAAATTTTAAAGCAAAACTTTTGGTTACCATTCCACTTTGCTCCAGGGGTTTTAGTGTTTGTTTATTTAGGTAAAAATCGACAGAAGTAAAAATTCATAGATGATGATATCAGAGACTGTCAACCAAATACTTTTAACATTTTTAGGAATGACTATTAGCATATGTATATTAAACTGACAATACACATTTAGTTGTATTTTTTTTCAAGAAGTTCGTGGTAACAAACTGTAGGTAAGGAGCACCCTGGCTCAATAGTAACCAAAACTTTAAAAAACAGAATTTTGATGCCAATAGATGTCAAATAAATCGAATCTTTATGCTGATTTAAAATATATAAGTTTCATCGAGTTTAGTCTTACCCATTAAAATTTATGTGCCTGAGAAAATTTGACTTGTTTAAGAAAAAAGAGGGAAACACCCTTAAAAGTAACAGAACTTTAGTGGAAATCACTCAATGGGATTTTGCGTATCAGAGAAACCTGTTGTAGAAGTTTCTATTTCATATTTTTGAAAATGTGGAATTTTTTATTTTTTGTCAGAAGAAAGATCACTGATGCGTGTTTATTTTATTTATTTATTTTTATTTCCCCAGGGGTGATCGTATTGATCCATTAATCCTAGAATATCGTAGGTGGGCTCATTTGAATGTATATTATAAGTTCTAGTGCCCTTTTGAAGTGACCAAAAAAATTGGAGGGCAACTTGGCCCCCTCCCACGCTCATTTTTTTCCGAAATCACCCAATTAAAATTCTGAGATATCCATTTTGTTCAACATAGTCGAAAATCTAATAAACAAGTTTTCTTTAAATTTAATTCAGTAAAGTGCAAAGTATGTTCTGGCCTCTGGAATGCATAGGGGTTTTGACAGTGCCGTAATTTCTTCAACATCCGGGGAAGGGGGGAGGGGAGTGGTGGTTGTAAAGCTGGAGCCAAGTTATCCAAATTAAGTAAAAATGACAGTGAATATTTTTTTGGGGGGAGGGGGATGCAACGGAAACGAAAAAATAAACAAAAATGTCAAATTGATATGTACTCCCATATGATTTCTGGGAATACTTCTGGTGTACTCTGTTGCTATGAAAGTAAAGATTAACATTAAATCCCAAAATGAGCAGAATTTATTTCGTATAGGAAAGGACTATCCCTTCCTCATCCACACCTTTGCCTCATGGTCGCAAAAGCTTTCCGAGGGTGCTCATTAGATTTAGAAATGGGGAGTTCAAATACTTTTTTTTTATAAGTCGAAAGTGTTTGTAGCCTCATAAGCTGCGGTAGGGGGTGGGGGTATTTTCTGAGGGAAAGAACCTTATACGGTGTAGGTTGAAAAGTCTTCAAAGTATTGAGGTTAAAGTTTAGAGAGTATTGACAGGTATGTTAAACATGGGCACCGACAAGAGGAGGCAGGGGGGCTGGCCCGCCTGGAAGTTTGGGACTATAAAGTAATTATAAAGAAACCAAAGGAAAGAACGTCAGAAAACACTTAAGTGATAGTGACAGGTTTAAAATAACCCTTTCTCACATATATAATATTGTTTTCAGTACCCTATGAATAATGTGTTTTAATAATGTTTTTAAATTATTTATTAATAAAACTTGAATGTACAATAAAAAGTTTTTGTCCTTTAGATCTCTTGTTCAAGGATGAATTTTTAATATATTTCACTCATGCAATTTAGTGATAATCCAAGTTCATACTTTTTAAGAAGAGCAACCGGGCCCTTGATAAGAACAAACTGGATTCATATATCCCAGCCCTATCCCTCACAACTTGAAGTAATATCAGAAGTGTAGTGCCCAATGTGTAGTAATGTAGTTCCCGATGAAGCATATGAAAAGGTGACGAGAATGGAAATGCGAATCGTCCGATATGGGATCACCTCTGCTTCTAAGCAAAGTGCTTTGCCTCTTTGTCATAAAATCAAAAGGTCACTGCTCCCAGCCGTATGAACCATGCACTCCAGAGCAAACGGGTCCATTCTATAATGCAGTGATAAATCCAATTTACGCAACCAGCACTCCAGACTAGCCTTTAACACCGGCCTAAAACAACTATCATCATAGCTTATCAAACAAGACACTAGGGAAGTATGAAACCCCACAAAACGGGGATTTTAAGAGTGAATTAGACCAAACGTCTACCAGCTCTCAACAGACATCTTATTCTAGAAGAATTAATATTTTAATTTACCCTTCAAGCCGAAGTGTCCTCTCCAATTTAAAATGTTAAAGATAACTCTTATGCTTTTCTGTGCCTAGTGCATGTTTTATATTTTCGTAGCTTGGGTCATAATAAAAGATTGAAATCAACTGCTGAATCTACTAAATTTGTTTTCATATAATTAATTTTAACTTCACAATGAGTTGACGTACAATCGCTTTTTTTCTCCTCCTCACACCTCTCCTCCCTCTCGTCTTTATTTATCTTTGGGCTGTGTTATCAAGAGCCTGTCAGTTTTTATTTTCTAGATGATTTTACAATCGACAGTGTTTATGTATTTTTTATTCATTATTCATTGTGTATTAATTAGTCGTAGACTATAATGAATTTTTAAGTTATTCGATTCATTATGAGACTATTCGAACATTATAGGAAGCAAGCGAGGTAAGATGAATATTGAATAACAGAAAGGTTTAAAACAAACTGCGTTAAGAACAAACAAAATTTTTTACTTTAGAAATATATTTTCTTCTCAAATTATAGTATTTTTATTCCAGAAATCAAGATGAGTTTACAATTATTATCATATGTTTTTTTCAAACTGAAAATGAACTGAAATAATAAGTAAAAACTATGAAAAAGATTCAAATAATCTAACTTTTGTTAAGTTTCAATATTTAGTCGTAAATAAATAGTATATTCTATCCAAGAATATAAAATTTTATTTTAGCATAGGATTGAAGCTTAGATTTAGAAAATTTCCAAATTTCGTTATCGTATAATTCTTGTCAACTGTATTTCAGCAAGTTTGATAAAATGTTCTCAAGACTTATAATTGTCTAATTCTCCATTTGTCTCATTTCTTATTCAAAGAGGCCTCGATCTTAAAATTAACAACAATAATGAGAACAACGGAAACCAGAAAAAAAAATTTTGTTTATATTTAATTCGACACGCAGAACTCGTTTGAATCTCAAAGAGCCATTACTATTCATTACACTGCTTAAAGATTGAATACAGTTTTATCGCTTACATCTTCCTTTGCAGATCCAGTATTGGGCCGTTCCATTTATTTTCGAATGAATTTAATGTTATAAAAATGAAATGCTCATTTTTTAAAATAATACACATACAATTCACAAAATAAAAACAAAATCAAAATCGTAATAAGTTTTACCGCAACTTTACAGTGAAGTGGCAACAGGGTGATGTTAGATATGAATTTTATACCAAGAAAATAATAATCAAAGCAAGGGTTAATTTAAAATATAATCATTCTCGAACAAAAACATCTTTTTTCTATACAATTGCCAAATGGGTTTTCACTAGTTAACAACTTTGTACTTTTATTTATATCTGACACCACTCCGGCTAAGCCAACTGAATCTCTTCATTATTGAATCTTCTGCCTAGTTGTTCCAAAGTAATTTACAGGTAATAGACAGTAGCGAAAATACCTATAATACCTTGAAGAATATTTCGTTGTCTATAAAATTTAAATTATCGATTACTTAGGCGTTAGTAATGTTTGGACCATAATCTCATTTCGCCCCAACAAAACAACACTAAAATGAGTAGGCCAAGGAAGTAACTATACATAACGGTGAAATAAAAGTTTGAACGCATAACTTAATTGTTCTAACATTATACTAATCCCCAAGAACAGGGCACTAAGATACCACGAGGTCCAAGAACCCCAGACACCATCGACCGCAAGATTCTTTCGAATTCTGTTTTCACTGACAGTGTGGTCAAAACCACAAAGGACATTATTGATTTTTTACTTTTTTGTAAATTTGAGACACTTTTATCCGATCACCCCAACAAAAAACCGTGAGCATTCGTGGTCCATGGAATGGTCCTTAATGCTATTTGAGCACTTTGATAGAACGCCCAACCCAAATTTTCAAAAAAAATCATAATACACCACAACAGGTCAACATGATATCTCTTGTTCAAATTGCACCAAACCCACTCGACATAAATAGTCTTTAGAACGCTGTTTTTTTTGTCAGTTTGCAAAAAAACCACAAATAAAAGAGTTGATTAGTTACGTTTCGTTATAATTAAGCACATTTTCTCACATAACAAAAACAAAACCAAATTCGAACTGGAGGTATAAGGAATTTACATTACATCTCTCTTCAATTCATGTTTGATAGCCTATCATACATTTTCAATCTATATCATCATACACACTAACCGAGCACTCAATTACATATTTGTAAGGTTATAGCCATACCACGCAACAACACGAGTCACTAGAAAGCATTTATCACTTTCCTTTTGGAATAACAAACAGCTGAAATTCTGGATTAATTATTTTTCTTGTAAATTTAGACAAATGACTAAGAACACCCCAACAA
The DNA here is from genome assembly GCF_049724085.1 of Artemia sp. Qi Xiang Cuo. NCBI lineage: Eukaryota > Metazoa > Arthropoda > Branchiopoda > Anostraca > Artemiidae > Artemia > Artemia sp. Qi Xiang Cuo. Next base: position 73,914,497 of record NC_142796.1, on the reverse strand, counting down.
AAAAAAGTTAGATCTAGTGAGCCTATTAAGTGACTTTAATTCGCTTTTAAAAATATATTTTCACGACTCACTTAAATATTCGAACACACTAAAAATACACAACAACAGTGCAATAAAATACCTCTTGGTCAAGTTACAACCGACCCAAGAGCCATAAATATTCTCTAGGACGCAGTTCTC